>NC_042984.1:33932584-34090084 GCF_901001165.1 Salmo trutta
ACTACCAATGGCTGCCAGACCTGACTTGAATGAGAACTGCCATCTATGGATTATATTTCTATGGTTGGTTGCGGCGGTCAGTTTGCCTTTCACAAATTTCAAAATACAAAACCACAAGAAAAGCGTAGGCCTACTAGAAGACTAATCTGTCTGTAGAAGCCCCCCAAGCAAATCTCAACTTTTTAGCGATTCTGAGCGAACAGCACTGTTTTTCAAAGTAGCTTATCTTGAGATATTGGCATGAGCCAGTGTTACTGGAAAGTTTATTTTGCAGCCTACTGTAGCCTATACTATACACTCAGTTATAGTTTATTATGTACACCACCCAGTTCACAAAAATGGTTCTCTGTTCTTGCCATAATATGGACTTGGTCTTTTACCAAATAAAATCCTCTGTATACCACCCCTACCTTGTCACAACACAATCGATTGGCTAAATTCCACTATTTAACCTTTAACAAGACACACCTATTGGTTGAGAGAATTCCAAGAGTGTGCAAAGCTGTCATCAAAGGCAAAAGGTGGCAACTTTAAAGAATTTAAATTTCAAAATACGTTGTGATTTGTTTAACACTTTTTTGGTTAATACATGATTTCATTGTGTTATTAGTTTTAAGGTCTTCATTATTCTACAATGTAAAAAATAGTAAAAATAAAGAAAAACCCTTGAATGAGTAGGCGTGTCCAAACTTTTGACTGGTACTGTAGGTGTACAGAAGGAGGCTAATTTGTTATTTTTTTCTATCAGAATATTTTTGATAAAGATATAAATTATATTGTTTGATTATAGGAGTAACTCCGGTAGACCTAAAACACTCTTCCTCACCTTCACAAAAGTTTCTAAACTTTATTAGGGTAATATCAAAAGTAAGTCAAGCCACTGTTTACAGGGAAAATACAAGCAGGATTTTATATCACGGCAAACACAACATTACAGTAGGAACCTAATTTGACCAAAGAAAATTGCTCAACAAAATGAAACAAAACACTGGTTTAAACCTTCACCCCCCAAAAAAAATGTTACAGGCTATATTGCAGCAATTACCAAGAAAGCAATTACCAATGATATTTATTTTACAAAAGGCCTACTTAGAATATATCTTAAAATAAATACGGAGCACACAATAAAAAAAAAAAGACAGATTGAACTTTATTTAGCCAACAGAATAAAACAAAAAACACATTTTGCCCAGAATAATAACAATGATATACAATAATAATAATAATAAATAAAATGATTATAAATACAAAAAAAAATAATTATACTGTAAAATTGCATCCTCCCTGAATAGCGAGATGCACAGTAGCCTGAATTTGGCCATTTGTGTGGTCCCAAAAAATATTCTGCTAATGTCGATCATGTAAATGACTAGAATTACATTAAATACGTTTATAAAAGGCAAATAAATCTTAAAGAAGTGTCTGCTCAACTGAATTCCACTACGCAAATGTGATTATAGATGCATGCAATGCTTTATTATAAAGGGGATACCAGCAGCCCCAACTCAAAACATATTTTCACAGCTATGAAGACAATTGCTTAGCTCTGCAAAATTGTCCAACCTCAGCTCTTTCTACTGTCTCTGATCTCCCAATGCTGAGCCTTTCAACTGCTCAACTACTAAGGATTGAGTGACTGACTGTCTTATTGTCTACAGTACTGCACACACACAGCTTTTGTTTTCACTTGTCTGCACAGAGACCATTCAACTTGCAGAGGAGGCTGTTTTAATGCCATTAAAATCAGTAGGAGAGGAGAGGCAGCCAGGGAGACCCCTGATCAGATCCCCACAGTGCCACAGCCAGAACTCTTACGCTGTACTGTGAGAGACACACATTAAAAAGGCTCCATGAATGGAAGTGGTGACGAGATAAGCGTCAATATTGCAGATTGATTTTTGGTTCTATCAAACTAATTGTTTTCATAAGTTCACATTTTTTTCAATCCTACAACCCCTCCCTTGAAACTAACTGACAACAATAAATCTTCTACTGTTACTTACGGCTACTTTCCCTCACGTATACAGTACACCAAGTATAATGGAGGCTTTAAGAGAGATGTGATGCCTTCATATTTAAATAGTTTTAACCTCCAAACTCGTTCGTTGTACAAATATGCCCGTTTAACTTTAACTGGTTAAAAAGGATTCTGCTGGAGTGGGTAGAGCCATTAATAAAATATGTAAACTGCAATAGCACTAGGGAATTAATCAGTACAACTTTCCACTAGATGGACAATTGTTTTCCTCTCCATGGTTTCAAGATCCTATCTAATTTTGCCACATTTTCAATCGAAGTTAATAGTTGCAAGATCGATAAACTTTTCCTGGATATGTACACCAAGCACATCAACTTCACCATCCACCCATTTAATCGGGAGACCACAGAGAAATGTGTACCCTTTAGAAACTCAATTTGTAATATACAGTTGAAGTCAGAAGTTTACATACAGCTTAGCCAAATACATTTAAACTCAGTTTTTCACAATTCCTGACATTTAATCCCAGTAAAAATTCCCTGTCTTAGGTCAGTTAGGATAATCACTTTATTTTAGGAATGTGAAATGTCAGAATAATAGTAGAGAGAATTATTTATTTAAGCTTTTATTTCTTTCATCACATTCCCAGTGGGTCAGAAGTTTACATACGCTCAATTAGTATTTGGTAGCATTGCCTTTAAATTGTTTAACTTTGGTCAAACGTTTCAGGTAGCCTTCCACAAGCTTCCCATATTAAGTTGGGTGAATTTTGGCCCATTCCTCCTGACAGAGCTGGTGTAACTGAGTCAGGTTTGTAGGCCTCCTTGCTTGCACACGCTTTTTCAGTTCTGCCCACAAATTTTCTATAGGATTGAGGTCAGGGCTTTGTGATGGCCACTCCAATACCTTGACTTTGATGTCCTTAAGCCATTTTGACCCAACTTTGGAAGTATGCTTGGGGTCATTGTCCATTTAGAAGACCCATTTGCGACCAAGCTTTAACTTCCTGAATGATGTTTTGAGATGTTGCTTCAATATATCCACATAATTTCTCGTCCTCATGATGCCATCTGTTTTGTGAAGTGCACCAATCCCTCCTGCAGCAAAGCACCCCCACAACATGATGGTGCCACCCCCGTGCTTCACGGTTGGGATGGTGTTCTTCGGCTTGCAAGCCTCCCCCTTTTTCCTCCAAACATAATGATGGTCATTATGACCAAATCGTTCTATTTTTGTTTCATCAGACCAGAGGACATTTCTCCAAAAAGTACCATCTTTGTCCCCATGTGCAGTTGCAAACCGTAGTCTGACTTTTTTATGGCGGTTTTGGAGCAGTGGCTTCGACCTTGCTGAGCGGCCTTTCAGGTTGTTGATATAGGACTCGTTTTACTGTGGATATAGACACTTTTGTACCGGTTTCCTCCAGCATCTTCACAAGGTCCTTTGCTGTTGTTCTGGGATTGATTTGCACTTTTCGCACCAAACTACGTTCATCTCTAGGGGACAGAACGCGTCTCCTTCCTGAGTGGTATGATGGCTGCATGGTGCAATGGTGTTTATACTTGCGTACTATTGTTTGTACAGATTAACGTGGTACCTTCAGGCATTTGGAAATTGCTCCCAAGGATGAACCAGACTTGTGGAGGTCTACAATTTGTTTTCTGAGGTCTTGGCTGATTTCTTTTGATTTTCCCATGATGTCAAGCAAAGAGGCACTGAGTTTGAAGGTAGGCCTTGAAATACATCCACAGGTACACCTCCAATTGACTCAAATTATTTCAATTAGCCTATCAGAACCTTCTAAAGCCATGACATCATTTTCTGGAATTTGGTTGAAAAACGAGTTTTAATGACTCCAACCTAAGTGTATGTATGTAAACTTCCGACTTCAACTGTAGTAGTACACTTATCATAGTTGGGTTTTAGTCCAGAGAAACTAGAGAATTCATCCAGTTCCCCAATAAGGCCCTTCAGGTTTGAAGATTTAGGACTCAAATGAAAACTTGAATCATCGGCGTACATTGATACTTTTCTCTGTACTCCATACATTCTCTGTACTCCATACAAAATCCAGGCACTTAAAAGATTCTAGACGTACTGTATCGAAGGCTTTCTCTGAGAAGTAACTTTTTTTTTTTACATAGGATTGTCATAGGACTTTTACCCATCTTATGAGAAATTCTCCAAAGTTGGAAAAATACATGCACATTAAGATTCTAGACATACCGTATTCAAAGGATTCTCAAAATCTGCTATAAAAATTATTCCTAGTTTCCTTGTATTTTCATAGTTTTCAATTATTTCTAGTAGTTGTCTCCAATATACCTTCCCTTTAAGAATCGCCTCTGATTGTTATGAATAATGTCCGGTAATGTCCAATGCATACATCACCTGTTGTGTTGTTGACACACAAGTGTTGTGTGAAAGCTCAGTCATTGGGTGTAATAACAGTGACATTTCTTTCGAGTTGGTGTGAACTTCTAGAGAATGGCTGCCTGAATTGCATAGGAGATGGTAAAGGTTGCTCCCTAGACACTGATTTAGGGTCAGGTATTTCTTCATCCCCCTAAGGTTAAGGTTAGGATTTGGGGTAGAGAAATAAAGATAGCTTTTTGTCACATAAATCTGTAGTTAGCGGTAACTCCTACCATCTAAACTAGGCTCTTGTAGAGGAAGAAGATAAGCGAATAAGGAAGCTCTGAAAATAAATTGGATGGTTGGATCACGTTAACGGCGGAACGTTTGGAGAATATTGTCATTGCGTTTGCCTGTGAATCTCAATGTGGTGTATATGTACAGGGTGTATCTTTACTGCCCTACTGTATGAATGATGACACGTTGACCCAAATGGGATATTAAATGAGAGTGAGGTGCTTTGTCACTCATAGGTACTATAATGAACATACAGCTGCAGGGTCCTGTTCAGTCGGTCACACTGTTGCAAAATGTTTTGCAATGGAAAACAAAAATCTGTGTCCTTAATTAAAACCTTGATCCTTGCACGACCCAGTTAACGATAGCCATTCAGAACTGGCAGACTGGTAATAACAAAATTACATTGCAAATACCAAACGGGTCCAACAGTGTTCGCAAATACCAAACGGGTCCAACAGTGTTACATAATGTGAGAGTGGCAGGCCGACATATTTTTAGCAGTGCGATTTTTTCAAAACCCCTGATGTTTTGTCTGAGATGACAGGACGCCCTGGCGACAACAATCAGTGCCCCAGAGCAAAAGGGAAAGGCGGTGGCACTGTCTTGATTTGCTTGACAATTGTAGTGCTACTGGTGAAGGTGACTTGTGAGGTAAAACTAAGATTGATGGAGTGCTGTGTTTGTCAAGGGAGGTGGGACGGGAGAGTAAATGAGTGTGTGGGTTGGGTGTGCGTGCTTATTATGTACTTCAACATAAATAATGTTAAATAAATTTGTCTGACTCAGCAAGGCCGACGTTTAGGTTTGCTTACACGCGACAGCCGCCCTGTCAGAACTGTCTACGAAACTTCAAACTGGCAACTCCACGCTGAATGCTGACACATTAACCCACAGCAGCAGAGCAGAACGAGATGGGGACGGTTGCCTGATTAGGCGCGGGGAGGGAAAGGTGTGAATGGCAGCAGCACTCATGTTTGTTCAGCCATTCATAGATGGCGGTGTGGGCTGAATGTGAATCCTTTATGAATATGCATACGCATGCACCTGGACAGATGGGGGGAGGAGGAGAAAGAGGGGGAGGAGGAGGGATACCTACTTGACAACAGGGGTGAACAGGCTGTGCAGGCGACAGTAGAGCCTCACACCCTACGGGAAGAAGAGAGAGAACGAGTTTTGATTCACTGTATCCTCAACGGGAAAGCCTCAAACTCAGGGGCAATTCCACAATAAAGAAAAACCCTGGAATGAGTAGGTGTGTCCAAACTTTTGACTGGTACTGTAAGTCAAATGTTTTCTTAGTCTCCCATTGACGTCAATGCATGACTATGTGACCATTTTACTTAAGAGGCAGTTAGGATTAACCCAGAGATAGCAAAAGCAGAAGCAGTTCTGTAGTATGTCGGCAAGAGACACCTGCCGGAAGCTGACTTCTTAAAAAGGGACAATCTGCAATTAGTACATACATTTTTGGACTTTTAAATGAATGATATATAGCCATTGATTCTTGAATAATATAACTTATGAATGCCTAATAAACTTAGTTCAACTGTCGTCTTATCATCATAACCCAACATATAAGTGTTTCACACCATTTGTAAATAATGCAAAAGTAAACAAACACTGTTTAGCTTCAAAACATGGTTTTGGATACAAACTACCATTTTGATCTCAAGTGCATCCATAGCGTGATCTATACATTTGAGAGTGGTTACATTTCTCAAGCCCCATCACTTAGCTGTTTACCAATTTAAGTGGCGGGATGGCAGTTTTGTTGTTTTTCTAATTGCAGATTGCCCCTTCGAAGTGAATTGCCCCTTCGAAGTATCACTAAGCTCAATTTAATTTAAAATTAGATAATTCAGGATTCCACATTTTTCTCATAGGATTTGAAGTAGAATTGAAGTGGAATTGACCCCAACCCTCATATATACTTTCTGAAGGCACTGTATTCACACCCCTTGACTTTTTCCACATTTTGTTGTGTTACAGGCTGAATTTAAAATTGATTAAATTGAGATATTTTTGTCACTGGCCTACACACAATACCCCATAATGTCAAAGTGGAAATATGTTAAGACATTTCATTAAAAATGAAAAGCTGAAATGTCTAGAGTCAATAAGTATATAACCACTTCGTTATGGCAAGCCTAAATAAGTTCAGAAGTCAAAATGTGCTTAACAAGTCACATAAATTGCATGGACTCTGTGTGCAATAATAGTGTTTAACATGAATTTTGAATGACTACCTCATCTCTGTACCCCACACAATATCTGTAAGGCCCCTCAGTCGAGCAGTGAATTTCAATTCAACCACAAAGACCAGGGAGGTTTTCCAATGCCTTGTAAAGAAGTGCACCTATTGGTAGATGGGTAAAAAACAAAAAACAAAACACTGAATATCCCTTTGAGCATGGTGAAGTTATTAATTACAGTTGGGATGGTGTATTAATACATCCAGTCACTACAAAGATACAGACGTCCTTCCTAACTCAGTTGCTGGAGAGGAAGGAAACGGCTCTGGGATTTCACCATGAGGCCAATGGTGACTAAAACAGTTGCTCAAAGTTTAATGGCTGTGATTGGGGAAAACTGAGGATAGATCAATAACATTGAAGTTACTACACAATATGAACCTAATTGACAGAGTGAAAAGAAGGCACTTATATTCCAAAACATGTATCCTGTTTGCAACAAGGCACTAAAGTAATACTGCAAAATAAAATGTGGCAAAGCAATTAACTTTATGTCCTGAATACAAAGTGTTAGGTTTGGGGCAAATCCAATACAACAGACTGTCCATATTTTCAAGCACAGTGGTGGCTGCACCATGTTATGGATATGCTTGTAATCGTCAGGATAAAAAAGAAACAGAATGGAGCTAAGCACAGGCAAAATCCTAGCGGAAAACCTGGTTCAGTCTACTTTCCACCAGATACTGGGAGATGAATTCACCTTTCAGCAGGACAATAACCTAAAACACAAGGCCAAATCTACACTGGAGTTGCTTACCAAGAAGACGGTGAATGTTGATGAGTGGCCGAGTTACAGTTTTGACTTAAATCTACTTGAAAATGTATAGCAAGACCTGAAAATGGTTGTCTAGCAATGATCAACAACCAATTTGACAGAGCTTGAAGAATTTAGAAAAGAATAACGGGCAAAAGACTCACAGCTGTAATCACTCAGTGCTGTGAATACCTATTTATGTAAATTTGATATTTAAGTATTTCATTTTCAATACATTTGCAAAAATGTCTAAAATCATGTTTTCACTGTCATTATGGGGTATTGTGTGTAGATGGGTGACAAAATATTTTTTTTATCCATTTTGAATTCTGGCTGCAACAAGAAAATGCGGAATAAGTCAAGGAGTACGAATACTTTTGAAGGCACTGTAGATAGATACTGTACCTTTGACATAATGTCCTCCATCTCGCTCCTGGCCTTATAGGTGCCGTCGTCGTAGCGGAAACGGTACAACACCTGCTCATTCTTGAACTGGTGCTTGTCGGACACTGAAATAATAATAATGGAAGAAAGTGAGAGATGTCAACAACTGATTGGTGTAATAGTTAAACATTGATCACTATCACACTTAATTTAACCAGTAGGGTTGCTGTTGAGTACAGATAAACACTTACAGAACATCCATTGAGCCAGTGCAAGGGGAGACCCGTTGAGTCCAAAGGGGAAAACACAGGGGGAAATTGGTGTACGGTTTTGAGGTGCTGAGACTCGACACACACAGAGCTACCAATGACCAAAACATGTGTCTCTCGCTCTCCTGCCTTCTTTCCCCATCACCCTCTCCTGTCACGCTGAATCTCAGACACCATTACCTGTCCCCCATCGCTTTCCCCCTTAAGGTCAGTGCCTAATGGGTGACGGCCCTGTCCCTCGGAGGCCAAAGCCATCACCGTCAGTGGCCTCCGCTATCCAACAACCCCCCAAATCCAGTCAGTGTTGTCTGTGGGCATACTGAGCCACCGTAGGCGGTGTCAGAAATATACAGGGGTCGCTCAGTTTCGGAGTGAGACGGCTTTCAAAGTTCAAGTCTGTTATTGCCTTAGACGCAGTGATTCTCTGTCAGCGCCATTCATACATTATTTATCTGCATATACGTGTGTCTATTATTTCTTCTGTTTTCAATGCATAATTGGTTGATTCTCATGAAATCATTAAAAAGACTTGCATCAACAAATTTCCATGACTGATCTCTCATTACCACAACACCTTCCGAAATCTACAACCTAATATTTTTGATATCGCATTGAAACCTGACATATTTTCAAAATGATGTGGCAAACCTGAAAGAACGTAACGTATAGATTATGCACATGCATTTAAAAGCAAACTACTATTTCCCATTCATTGAATGAACATTAAATGAACATTAAATGAACACCTGTTGCGGTAATGATACACAGGTTTCGGAAATGAGGTTGATGATTTCGGTAATGATAATAAGTATACTAAGACTGAGGTATGGTTAAAAACGTAACATTTAATGTTGAAAATAAATGAGATAATATTGGCACAATCCTGGATTCAAGTTCAATCAATTTCATTTTGCAGTGCTTCAAAAGTACATGACATACATAGGCTAAAAACAGAGAACACATAAAAACAACACATACAAAAACAGAACAGTGCTGAATTCAGATTCAGCTGCTCAAAAGAGTGTCTTGGCATCTGGTATGCTGGTACCATAGGACACAATTCTATCAGCCAGGTTTTTCAGGGTGCCGCCCACTACATCAGGAGCACCCTTTCCATGGGACGCCTCCGTGAAATCCCATGTTACATACATAATGTGAACCATTACATCATTCTGGGTCAGGGTCTCGATCTCCTCAGTCTTTTCAAACTGGTGCTTGATGTTATAAATTTGTCTGGAGAAGTTTGAGAGGTAGTCCTGTTTGAGGTCCACCAGCTTTTCAATGGAGGTATGCCTCTTTTCAAGAAACCCATTCCTCACTTCCTTCTCTTCAGTGGACCCATCTTTGCATTTCTTTGTTATTGGTACAGATTTAGTGACCCACTCCTCCCATACGATGATGTTTCCTTTCGTTGAAGGATCCAGTGTTGTGTGAAATGTCTTATGCTTGAAATTGCTGCATGTCCTGTACATGTCATCGTCACTACACACATTGGCCTGTACAGTGTCCCTTGGGGATGATGTTTCTATGACCCCAAGCTGGTGCAGCTTCTTTCTCTTCAAGCCAAAGTTTACATATGCTTTGCAAGCACATGTATCTCTGTCTGTGACTCTTCGCTGAGCAATCCAAAATGGTTTAAGTTTGAAGAATTGAGCCTTGGAAAAGTTGTGCCTTGGATTCTCAGACAGAAATCTTCAATGAAGATTTGCCATTCGTTAAGGCTCTCTTATAGAATATCTGGCCCTTTTTCCGGGTTTCTCCAGATTTCCCATTTATTACAGTGGAGACTTCATCTTGATGAAGGAAGTGGCTAACAAGTGTGCACATTAGTCTTCTCTGGCTGTTATTGGGTAATGTTCTCTGATGACCTCTCTTTGTAGTTTTCTTCTGGACCGCTCTGCCTTCCATGTTGACAATTACCTGCTTCCTCTTGGCCATCATCTCAAGACTTTTCAGTCTTTTCTTCAAGGTTGACCATCTCTTTGGTCCTCTCCAGAAGCTTCTCTTCTAAATATTGCAACTTTGACCTTGATTTTGATAGTGTTCTCTTTCTTCTGTTCCTCTTTTTGGGTAATTCCTTTGGGGTAGATGTCTTCATTGGTCCTGGTGTCTGTAGAGACGTCTCTCTTCTTTTAGGAGTTGATGGTAGGGACATTTACCTGCTGAGTTGAGGATGGCTGTTCTCTTGGGGAGGCTGTGTCTTCTTGAAGATTTTGAATAACTTCTTCATTTTGCTTCTTGAACATGTTAAAGTGTATCATTTTCCTCGCCTGATGGTGATATGTCTAATACAGCTTTTAGC
The DNA here is from genome assembly GCF_901001165.1 of Salmo trutta. NCBI lineage: Eukaryota > Metazoa > Chordata > Actinopteri > Salmoniformes > Salmonidae > Salmo > Salmo trutta. Next base: position 33,943,179 of record NC_042984.1, read on the forward strand.
TGTTTCTTTCTTCTGTAATACCTTTGAGTTGTCCCACCACTGTTTTGTCTTCTTTTCATGTTGCTTCTTGACATAGAGTTCTCTTGATTTTACAATTTTGCTTTCGTTTTTTTATACCTGGAAATGGAAAGGAAGCATGACATGAAATGAACATGTCTCAAAACATGGGAAAAATCTTACTGTTATGTACACGTCATCCTATAGTGGAGACTGAATGGCTTACTGACTGTGTGTGGACTTCCTATTGTACAAACAAAATGGCTTACTGATTGTGTGTGTGCATGTGTAGACTTCCTAACACTGTAGGGTATTGACTTCCTATAGACACTGGTTGAGGGCATATGCTTCTTATAGACTATATATATGCTAATTACTCTTGCTGTAACCTCTCCAACCCCCAACCTCTCTCTCTCCTTCCTTCTGTACTCTTCCAGCAGTTCTGGGTTGGTGTAAACCTTTTCTCTGGATTTTGTCAGCCTTCGCTAAAGCTTTCTTTTTGTCACTTGCTGACTGTCTGCAATTAAAACAGGACATAAAGCAAAATATCAACAGTTATTAAATAATATATATTAAAAAAATAGTCTATGATTAAATTCTCATTACCGAAACAGAAGTTCTCTCTACCGCAACTGGCCTTAAATAGCAGCGGTAAGTGAGAATGGTGCTGCGGAGGATGACAAACCTTACCATGCTTTGCTAACAACAGAGAAGCCATGATGACACATTTGTACTCATTGTACATAAGACATTAATGAAGTATATTGTCATAGAACATTTTAAATCTAACATTTTTTCTAAATGTGGAAAACTGCCTGTATCTGTAGTGATAATCAATACTGTCGTGTACGCAGTCTGACAAGAGAATGTTTAACTTTTAACTGGAGAAATATAAAGAGATCTGCTTACCTGGTAGCCATCTAGATGGCCCTGGCAGATGTGTTGCTTCATTCAAAAATCAAACTTTATTTTAAATTCTCTCTCTGTGTGTGTGTGTGTGTGTGTGTGTGTGTGTATAAACAGTCCTTCAAAAATGTTGCGGGGGATGAGAATATCAGTCATGGATTCTTTTCCAAAATATTTTCATTATTATTATTATTATACATGAAAATTCAGTTAATTATTTTTCTGTCATTTGAAAACATCTAGTAGAACATCCATTTATTTTATTTTTTTGTCAGTTTAAATTACAACATAACATACATTCAGACAGAGCTGGACGCGTCACGGTAATGAGAATTTCAGCAGAAAAGCAGAAAATCCATTCCTATGTTGAAATTACTCTTTGTGCAAGGTAGAGAACACTATCTTTATGATATTTTGTTATATTACTAAATTACATGTTTTATATTTAAAATCATTATTGCCATGGTATTTTAAATGGTTTCATGAGAATGACCCAATTCCAAAAATCGGAAACACGTGACTGTTAACCCCCTATATACCAAGTCTGCTGGTGGAAACTTGGGTTTTGAAATAGCTCCACTATTTATAAACAATTTTTTTTAATTCTTCATTCTTCACAGATGCAAACAATCGGAGAGATGAGTAAGAGCCGAGAAGAGGGAAATAGAGTGTGAATAGCCTGATTACAATGAGACTGAATAAGAGAGATTGAGAATGCGAGAATGTTAAAATTTGTAAGGACAGTGTGAAAACAAATGTGAGGTTGAAAATCTAATGCCAACGATTACACCAATAATAATAACAATAACAATAATAAGAATAATAATGCACAGTACCAGTCACAAGTTTGGACACACCTACTCTTTCAAGGGTTTTTCCTTATTTTTACATTCCAGGTGAAGCTGGTTGAGAGAATACAACGAGTGTGCAAAGCTGTTATCAAGGCAAAGGGTGGCAACTTTAAAGAATTTAAAATACGTTTTGATTTGTTTAACACTTTTTTGGTTACTACATGATTTCATTGTGTTATTAGTTTTGAGGTCTTCACTATTATTCTACAATGTAGAAAATAGTAAATATAAAGAAAAACCCTTGAATGAGTAGGTGGGTCTAAACGTTTGACTGGTACTGTAAATAGAAAAACAATAGGAGGAAGAGAGAGAGCAAGAGACAAAGACAAAGAGACAGGGAGAAAGAGCGAGAGAAAAAGAGAACCGGAGAAAGAGAGCGAGAGACAGATGCAGAGACGGAGAAAGCCAGAAATAATGACAGAAAGATATGAAGGACAGAGACTGTTCTCTCACCGTGGTGGATGATGCCGTTCTCGAGCAAAGCTTGACCCAGGTTGACCCCCTCGTCTGGCTTGCTGATCTCTCCACTATCTATCAGCCATGACACAAACTCACTGTGGGGAAACAGACAATAATATATATATAGTGAAACAAAATATAAATGCAACATTTAAAGTTTTGGTCCCATGTTTTATGAGCTGAAATAAAAGATCCCATACATTTTCCATGCACACAAAAAGCTTATTTGTCTCAAATTGTATATTTGCCAAGATAATCCATCTACCTGACAGGTGTGGCATATCAAGAAGCTGATAAAACAGCATGATCATTACCACAGGTGCACCTTTTCCTGGGGACAATAAAAGTCCACTCTAAAATGTACACAACAATGCCACAGATGTCTCACGTATTGATGGAGCGTGCAATTGCATTGCTGACTGCAGGAATGTCCAACAGAGCTGTTGGCAGATACATTTATATTACCTTCTCTACCATAAGCCGCCGCCAACGTCATTTTAGAGAATTTGGCAGTACATCCAACCGGCCTCACAACCGCAGACCACATGTATGGTGTCGTGTGGGCGAGCGGTTTGCTGATGTCAACGTTGTGAACAGAGTGCCCCATGGTGGCGGTGAAGTTATGTATGGGCAGCCATAAGCTATGGACAACGAACACATTTGCATTTTATCGATGGCAATTTGAATGAACAGAAATATCGTGTCGAGATCCTGAAGCCCATTGTGAGGTCAATTTGTTTTTAAAGGTATCGGAGACCAACAGATGCATATCTGTATTCCCAGTCATGTGAAACCCATAGATTAGGGCCTCATTTATTTATTTCAATTGACTAATTTCCTCATATGAACTGTAACTCTGTAAACTATTTGAAATTGTTGCATGTTGCGTTTATATTTTTGTTCAGTAGATAGATTGAAAATCTTTTAAATGGCATATGTTATCTATTGAAAGTGAGTGCATACTTTCTTTGTAAACAGTATGTGGCCCCAGCAGGAAACAAAACCGAGCCACACAGGTCTAAAGTTATTGGTAAAAAAAAAATACTAAAATCACAAGGAATTCAGCAAAAAATTGCAGAATTTAGGAAATCTGTTCACCGAGTATTCCCACACACACAAAAAAAAGATGTGATTGTGTCTCAATGTTGCCAAAATCCATCACACTCCATCTTCTCCCACATTGGGCTTCCTCTCATCACCATATTTGGTGGAGTGGAAATGCCAACTGGATGCTTCAGATTTATACATCCAGTGAAACATCTAGCTCATTGTTCCATCTGTGACGTGGCTATCAAAACAGTGTCATTCGTCACTATGGGGCCGACGGGTTCTTGCGACAACGGACCCCGTGCATATTGGGTAGCCCGTGCTAATTGGGTAGCCACACAAGCTAGCTAGCCTTTTGGCTTCCCTCATCGCCATGCGAAATAAAATCGGATTAAAAAATAAATAATATGCCCAGGCAAATAATGTTATACTTGCCGGTGTAACCTACTACACTATCCCAGTTTGACATGCTGCTTCAACATATCCCATATCATATCGCTCCCATATCAGCTGAAAATAGAAAGTCATTTTTAGTCACGAAATAAAAGCACATGGCGATCTGTTTTTACGTTTCCAAATAGCCTATAATAACGTTATTTCTAAACCAAATCCTTTTTGTAGGATTCTAATAAGGCTACAGTGTTGTTTGGTTTTTTGTTTGAACATTCGCTGAGATAATATTTGGTTATCAATTTAAAAAAAAATAGGCTATTTGTTTAATGCCAAGCTAAACCAAGACAGCAATCTTGAATATAAAGTGATTTTGAAGTAGAGTAAATTCCCACATCACCATGTGAAATAATCCAATTTATAATGAAATAATATGCCCTGGCAAATATTCTTATACTTGCCTGTGTAACCTACAACATTATCAAATTTTGATAATCTGCTTCAAAGTATTCACTCCCATATCAGCTAAAAATAGAATGTCATCATGTTTTGGCCACAGGGAAAAAGCACATCTCTCACAGCCGTTTTTACCAATAGTCTGGAATAAATAGTTATTACTTATAAACAAAATACATTTTGGGGGGGAATCTAATAAGGCTACAATGTTGTTTGGTTTACCGTTTGAACATATGCTGAGATTATATTTATTTATCAATGCAAAATAGGTTACTTTGATGCATGGCCTATAGATCAGACCAAGGAACCAAGCGAGCTTCGTTGCCTACATCCCGCAAGGAATGATACGGTGCATTACAATCTGCATGTGGCACGGGAATACGTAGAATGTCGGAGCGCACCCTTTTGTGCCGAAGAACGACATTGTGCTACGCTCTGTAGGGTCCGTCTCCGTAGGGTATAAATAGCCCTTTAAAGTCCTTTGTCACATAAGCTCTCCCAAAGCTACTTTCTGCCTTCTCTCTCCTCCCTTTCACTCCTCTCCCTCGTCATCCCCTAACCCACATTTCCTACCACTTTCTATCCTTCTGCTCCTTCTCCCTTGCTCCCCTTGTCTCCCCTCCCACCAGCCTTAAACCCCATCTTTCTCCATTTATCCATCCATCTCTTTCATTACTCGCTCCAAAAAGTGCCAATTCATGGCTTGTGTGGTGCCATCCATACAGAAGCTTTCTCACATAAATACAGATTCTCTCCTCAAAGTGTATTCTCCCTCTTCTGACACCGAGCGTTGGACAAAATGTTTGGAGAGGAGAAAATTACATTTCCCTCTGCTCAATCTTCCACGCCACTGAGCAAAATCAATTCCCCGGAGAACGAGGAACAGTGAATGTGAGCGTGTGTCTGATTGTGTGAATGTGTGTTTGAGCGAGCATTCCTGCAAAAGCAGGTTAAATGTGTGATTCCTATGTGCATGTTCATGCAAAATGTGTGTGTGTGTGCGGGTCATTCCACCAATTCGGTGCCTTTTGAGATGTGTAACTTTGTAAAAAAAAAAAAAAAAATGTTTGATTTCAACAACAAAAAAATACATTATAATAAAGAGCACATGTTCAACTTAAGAAAAAACGTTCTCCCATCAAGAGGTTAAATAAAATAAATGACAATAGTAAGTGCCTATTAAATGCCAAATTAAGTAACAGGTTGACGATTTCATAAAACATTTATTTTTTATTTTTAAATCCCCCTGTGACAGGAAATAATGGAAGCTTGTTGTGTGCAACAGCCAGGGGCAATTGAATGCAAGTTTCACAAAAAAACATGTCATTGTTCAAATATTTCTAGCCTGACTATGGGTAACAGGGTTGCCATGTTACGATAGAGCCACTCTGTTTTTCACCACAAAACACCAGTAAATAGCCAAAAAGAGTACAACAAGCTCACCTACTTTTCTACTATTAGATGTATACTGAACAAAAATCTAAAACGCAACAAGCAATAATTTCAAAGATTTTACTGAGCTACAGTTCATAGAAGGAAATCAGTAAATTGGCATAAATTCATTAGGCCCTAATCTATGGATTTCACAACTAGGCAGGGGTGCAGCCATGGGTAGGCCTGGGAGGCCATAGTGAGTTGCCCTTCGTGCCCACTCCCTTACCCTATAATTCTGTATTTCTTTGCAACTAATTTGTGTGCAGGTAGACCAGAAAAGCCACATCCCTGATTGGCAGATGAGTGGCAACTCTGATTAGAACACCTGCTGCTCATTTGTTGTTCTTTACAAATTCTGTTTTGAATTAAAATAAAATGTTCCTACACGCTGAAAGGCTGTAAAGCTGAAACATCTGTGCACTATCCCTGATGCAATGAAAATAATTTAAAAAATGGAATAATGAAGTAAGCTTTATGCAACATCTTTGAGTGCGAAGCCATAACACCTTTTTGTTTGTCTGAATTTGTGGGTTTTACACACCAGTCAAGTTTCTGGGAGAGCGCGATGGTTCTCTTTTGAATAGGGCATAGACCCACACACTTGGGAGCCAGGCACAACCACTGGAGAGCCAGGCCCAGCCAATGGGAAGTTTTTCCACAAATGGGCTTTATTACAGACGGAAATACTCCTCAGCACCCCCCTCCTCAGACAAAGCCGGATGTGGAGGTCCTGGGCTGGCGTGGTTACACATGGTCTGCAGTTGTGAGGCCGGTTGGATGTACTGCCAAATTCTCTAAAACGACGTTAGAGGAGGTTTATGGTAGAGAAATTAATATTAAATTCTCTGGAAACAGCTCTGTTGGACATTCCTGCAGTCAGCATGCCGATTGCACACTCCCTCAAAACTTGAGACATCTGTGGCATAGTGTTGTGTGACAAAACTGCACATTTTAGAGTGGGATTTTATTGTCCCAGCACAAGGTGCACCTGTTTAATGATCATGCTGTTTAATCAGCTTCTTGATATATGACACACCTGTCAGGTGGATGGATTATCTTGGCAAAGGAGAAATGCTCACTAACAGGGATGTAAACAAATTTGTGCAGAAAATTTGAGAGAAATAAGCTTTTTGTGAGTATAGAACATTTCTACTTAAAATATCAAAGGGATGCAAAAGGCACTCATTTCGTGGAAGGACCCATGTGTTTGCTCATGTGCTCGCTCATGTGCTCTGGTGTGAAAGCAGCCTTAATGTGCGTTTCCTGTGCATTTCTTTTCACAATAAATGTGTATGTGTGTTCATGAGCATTCCTGCAAAAGCAGGTCAAATGTGTGATTTCTGTGTGTGTTAATGCCAAAATGTATGTATGCATGTGTTCATGCAATGTGTGTGTGTGTGTGTGTGTGTGTGTGTGTGTGTGTGTGTGTGTGTGTGTGTGTGTGTGTTCATGCAATGTGTGTGTGGTCTTGTTCTATCCTCGGACCTGAAATCCCCAAGAGTCCCCACAAGGATAGTAAAACAAGGAAAAGTATCACGTCCCCACAAGCACAAAGGCTATTTTAAGTTTAGGGATTAGGTTTAGGCGTTAGGGTTATCAAATCAAAGTTTTGTGGTCGCGTACACAGATTTGCAGATTTTAATCGCAAGTGCAGCGAAATGCTTGCGTTTCTAGCTTCAACAGTGCAGTAAACCCTACAGTAGCAATAAAAAAAGAATACACACATAATCAAGACAAATAAAAAAGTTATAAGATGAGCCATGACTAGAATACAGTATATACATATGAAGTGGATGAAACTATGTAAACATTGTTAATGTGACCATTGTTCAATGACTCTGTAGATAGGGCAGCAGTCTCTAAGGTTCAGGGCAGGGTACTTGGCGTAGGCTGGATAGTGGTGACTGTTTTAACAGTCTGATGGTCCCTGCTTTGATGCACCTGTACTGTTTCTGCCTTCTAGATGGTAGCAGGGTGAACAGGCCATGCCTCGGATAGCGGAGGTCCTTGATGATCTTCTTGGCCTTCCGGTCCTGTAGATATCCTGGAGGTCAGTGTGCCCCCGGTGATGCTTTGGGCTGACTGCACCACCCTCTGTGGCTGCAGATGGTGCAATTGCCGTACCAGGCGGTGATACAGCCCGACAGGATGCTCTCAATAATTCATCTGAATAATTTTGTGAGGGTCTTTGGGGCCAAGACAAATTTCTTCAACCTCCTGAGATTGAAGAGGCGCTGCTGCTACACTGTCTGTGTGAAGGGACCATTTCAGGTTGTCAGTGATGTGCACTCAGAGGAACTTGAAGCTTTTGACCCGCTCTATTGCAGCCCAGTCGCTGTGGGTGGGGTGCTCTCTCTGCGGTCTCTTGTAGTCCACAATCAGCTCCTTCATTTTGTTGACATTGAGGGAGAGGTTATTTTTCTTGCTACACTCCGCCAGGGCTCTCACCTCCTCCCTGTAGGCTGTCTTGTCATTGCTGGTAATCAGGCCTACCACTTGTGTCATCAGCAAACTTGATGATTGAGTTGGAGACGTGGCCATGCAGTCATGGGTGAACGAGGAGTACAGAAGTGGGCTGAGCAGGCACCCGTGTGGCCCCCATGTTGAGGATCAGCGTGGTGGTGGTGTTGTTGACTACCTTCACCACTTGGGGTCGGCCCGTCAGGAAGTCCAGGACATAGTTGCACAGGGTGGGGTTCAGATCCAGGACCCTGAGCTTAGTGATGAGCTTGGGGGGCACTATGGTGTTGAAGGCTGAGCTGTAGAAGATGAACAGCATTCCTACATATGTATTTCTATTGTCCAGGTGGGATAGGGCAGTGTGCAGTGCAGTGGCGATTGCGTCGTCCGTGGATCTGTTGAGGCGATATGCAAATTGTATTGGTCTACGTTGTCAGGTAAGGTGGAGGTGATACGGTCCTTAACTAGCCTCAAAGCACTTCATAATGACAAAATTCCACAGGTCTACAGTCATTTAGTTCAGTTAACTTCGCTTTCTTGGGTACAGGAACAATGATGGATAGCTTGAAGCAAGTAGGAAGAGCAGACTGGGATATGGTGAGATAGAATATGTCCGTAAACGCTCCAGCAAGCTGGTCTGCACATGCTCAGAGGACGCGGCTTGGGATGCCGTCTGGGCTGGTAGCCTTGCGAGGATTTGCATGCTTAAATGACTTGCTCACGTCAGCCACGGAGAACGAGAGCACACAGTCCTCATGAGCGTCAGGGGCCCACATTGGCGGCTCTACTGTGTTTTTCTCAAAGCGGGCAAAGGTATTTAGCTCGTCCGGGAGCGAGGTGTCCGCGACGTTGCTGGCTTTCCCTTTATAATCTGTGATTGTCTCAAGTCCCTGCCACATACATCTCGTGTCTGAGTCATTGAATTGCGACTCCAGTTTGTCCCTGTGCTGCTGTTTTTCCTCTTGGATTGCTTTACGGAGGTCGTAGCTGGTCTGTTTGTACACGTCCATGTTCCCAGTCACCTTGCCATGGTTAAATGTGGTGGTTCGCGCTTTCAGTTTTGCGTGAATGCTGCCGTCTATCCACAGATTTGGATTTGGATAAGTTCTAATCATCACAGTAGGAACAACACTCTCTATGCACTAGCTGATGAACCCAGTCACCGAGTCAGTGTATACGTCGATACTATTCTCAGAGTCGACCCAAAACATTTCCCAGTCCGCGTGTTCAAAACAACCTTTAAGTATAGATTTTGACTGGTCAGACCAACATTAAAATAGTCCTTACCACAGGAGCTTCCCGTTGAAGTTCCTGCCTAGGTGGGGAATAGTAGAATGGAGGCGTGATCTGATTTACCTAAAGGAGCGCGGGGGAGGCCCTTGTAGCCATCCCGGAAGGGAGAGTAGCAATGATCCAGAGTCAGTGTTGAACATGTGCTGATAGAATTTCGGTTTCCTTCAAATTCCTTCAAATTTCCTTTAATAAAGTCCCCAGCTAAAATAAATGTGGTCTCAGGATATGCGGTTTCCAGTTTGCACGTAGTCCAGTGTAGTTCCTTGAGAGCTGTCGCGGTGTCGGCTTCGGGGGGAATATACACGGCATGTGACAATGACCGAATAACGGGGACAATATATCCAGAGAGAGCCATGATTCCGTAAAACAGAGTATGTTACAGTTCCTGATGTCTCTCTGGAAAGAGAGCCTTGCCCTGAGCTTGTCTATTTTATTGTCCAGGGACTGAACATTAGCAAGTTATATACACTTGGAAGCGGTGGATGGTATCCATGCCGCCTGAGTCTGACTAGGGCCTCACTCCTACCTCTTCTCCGGTGTCAACGTTTTCGTGCAGCCCCCGGGATGAACAGAGCTGCATCGAAAAGGATCCAGGTCAGGGAAAATCTCATTTTTTATTGAATTTCTGGTGAGTGACCACGGATCTAATATCCTAAAGTTATTTACGGCTGTAGGTAATAATACAAGAAACGTTCTGAGTAAATAACACACACACACACACAAAAATATATATACTACAAAGTTGGCTAGGAGCTAGAAACAGGGCAACCGTGTCTGTCCACACCATCTTGTCCTCCATTTAGGTTTAGTGGTTTAGGGAAAATAGGATGTTGAATGGAAATCAATTTTAGGTCGTCACGAGGATAGAAAAACAAGTGTGTGCGCGTCTCTGTCTGTGTAAGCATGCTTATGTGCCCTGCTGCAAAAGCAGAACAAAAGTGTGATTCCCACGTGTTCACGCCAAAACGTGTGTGTGTGTGTGTGTGTGTGTGTGTGTGTGTGTATCACTGTGAAAGCAGTAAACATGTGATTCCTGTAGCGTGTGTGTTCATGCTAGAACACAGACACCTTGAGCCATCTGCTCCCACCTGAGCTTGTCTGTCCGGTTGACTTACAATGGGCATATTTTACCATAAATAAAAGAGTCACTCACGACCTACTGAATGGGGGTACTGCTTTTTTAGGCCTGTGGTGGTGTGTGTGTGTGTGTGTGTGTGTGTGTGTGTGTGTGTGTGGAGGTGATTGTCAGCCGGATCTGTGTAGTGCACCTCTTACAAGTGTGTGTTTGTGCGACTGTGTATGTGTGCGTGTGTGTGTGTGTGTGAGACGGTGTGTGCGGCTGCGTGTGTTTTTCAAAGAGACATGCTGCTGATGGACATTGGCAGAAGACCCAAGTGGACTCTGGCCAGGTGGGGTGTCACGTAAGCGTTCTGGTTAGTTTTGACACTGGAGCGGTCACACAGATGAGTAAATCACTGCTAATGATGAGAATCCAGAGAGGCTGTGTGTGTGTGTGTGTGTGTGTGTGTGTGTGAGCGTGTGCGTGTACACGTCTGTATCTGAAGCTTCATAAATTCTTTACCTACAGCATGCTAGAATGAGGTCTTCCAAATTAGCTATTGGAAATATTGTTATCAGTCAGTCAACAAGAGGCTTGCTCCCTCTTGAACAAGGGACCTGAGGTAAAAATGTCAAGTAGGTCCCCTTGTGAAATAGGGCACTAAGTGTACAAAACATTAAGAACACCTTCCTACTATTGAGTTGCACCCCCCTTTTTGACCTCAGAAGTGTAAAATTAAGGACAATATCTTTACCAACATCTTGCTCCTCAGCTTTATGGCTTCAATTTTAAATAAGCATGCATTTATTTTACTTTATTTTAAATAGGTTTCATTAAATATGTTCCATTATTTCTGATTGGGTGGGCAAAATTGCCCAATCCAGCACCCTCCTAGAACTGGCCCTAGATGTGATTTCTGAACAACGTGTGTGTTTTCCAAAGCAGAAGAGTTTAACTTTCCAGAGCAGCTGCAAAAGACACACAAAAAAAGCACCAACCAGTTAATTTCAAACAATCTGTCACATTTAGTCCTTTCTTCATTCCACCCCTGGTTTTTAGGGATTATGTTTACACATGCAGCGTAAAAGAACTTGCATTGTTCAGGGAATGTGTGGCTGGAAAGTGAGGATCATTTGAAAAACAAGTAAGCCTGCTGTGACATCCAATGAGTGTACAAAACATTAAGAACACCTTCCTCATTCAGTTGCACCCCTCCCCTTTTGCCCTCAGAACAGCCTCAATTCGTCGGGGCATGGACTCTAACAAGGTGTTGAAAGCGTTCCACAGGGATGTTGACTCCAATGCTTCCCACAGTTGTGTCAAGTTGGCTGGATGTCCTTTGGGTGGTGGACCATTCTTGATACACACAGGAAACTGTTGAGTGTAAAAACCCAGCAGCGTTGCAGTTCTTGACACAACCCGGTGCACCTGGCATCTACTACCATACCCCGTTCAAAGGCACTTCAATCTTTTGTCTTGCCCATTCACCCTCTGAATGGCACATATACACAAGGTCTCAATTGTCTGAAGGTTTAAAAATCCTTCTTTAAACCTGTCTCATCCCTTTCATCTACACTGATTGAAGTGGATTTAAAAAGTGACATCAATAAGTGATCATAGCTTTCACCTGGTCAGTCTCTGTCATGGAAAGAGCAGGTGTTCATAATGTTTTGTACACTCAGTGTGTTGACTTGATTGCAAAATGTTATTTCTAGTGTACAAGATACTAATCTGTAAAAAATAATTTACACATCAGTAAGCAAATCCAGCATGCACAAGAATGTTCCAACCTAGGTCGTATTTATTAGCGCACAACGTAGAAAAACAGCAAAAATGTTTTTTACACAAAACAAAACCAAGCCTGTCTTATTAGACAAGTAATAAGAAAGAAGAACCATGGTTCCCTCCATGGTTCTTCATTTCGTGCCTAATGAATACAGACCTGGCCCTGGTGCATTGCCATACCCATGATGCAATACAGGACCAAAATGTGGGCACACAACAACAAAAAACACAGCAGCAAATGGGGGTGAGAATGAGGAAGGCTAAAAGAAGAACCAAGTATGATCCACCACCCAAATACGCTGTTGACAAATGGTGGAATTAAGGGAGCTGCGTAAACAAGAGGCACTACCAAATCGGCATTCTGCACGAGATTCATTTCATCTAATAACCACACCGAGTGAGCAATGCCATCTCCCGAAGTGAGCTATGCTAACTTATAATAACATCAGAACTACAGAGCGGTTAGAGAGGAATAGAAACAGGAAGGGAGGGAAAGTGAGAGCCTCTTGTTCACTCTACAGTGAGGTGCTGACAGGAGGTAAGAGTGCTGAAAAACCCCTAGTGCTTACATGGATCGCTTTTCTCAGACAGCCACGGAGAAGGGAGAGCAAGTGCGCACGCACGCACACACGCGCGCGCCACAGATGCTCACAGACAGACATGCGCACGCTCGCGCGATCACACACTCAAACACACACACACAGGCTATATGGCTGCATTAAGAGGTAGAGTGCTTTTCCTGGAAAAGGATACATTAGGAGCCCGAACTAGATGTCTAGCAGAATGAGCAAAAATGTAAAATGAACAGAAAACACGGATGGCTTGAATGGCTTGACGCACTGAGCTTGTCTGGGTCCGAGACAGTCAGTAGAGTAAACATCTTCAGGGAAAGAAAAGGAGGGGTTATTTTATTGTCATTGTATAGCACCTCGTCTTCAATATGATAGTAGTTACCTTCCGGGACAAAATCTTGACTTAACGTAAAATCAACGTCCATATTTGGTTTAGATTTAATTGAGTTGTCAACAAACGGGAATTCTTGAAATAAACCTCCCGCCCCTTGAAATGCTTGCGTTGATTCGTGGGGTTGAAAACGGGTTAGAATGTGTACGTTGACCACTTATTGGTGTTACCAACCAAAAACTCCATTGACATCCAACGCCATTATTTTGACAGATGACGTCGATAGATGCTGGTTGGCTCAATGTATTTTTCCCCGGTGGGGATAGTGAATTTGAACCCTTTACTAATCGAATACAGGAGCCTACACTAGTTGTCAGTGTCCTCTCAAATAATACTGAAAGCTGAAGACATAATGGCAACAGCACCACCTATAATGCCCATCGAATCTTACCTCCCTGACATTTCATTGCAGGTTGCATGGCGGTTTACAGTTCTATAGAAACTCATTAAATATTGCCCTTGGATGCTGACTCACTCCATAATGTAAGCCCCAGTGATCACCGTCACGGTTTTACCCTCTTTTTTATATTCACCCCCCCCCCCCAGAAATTGTGCCAAATAATAAATAATTGTAATAACTGTTCGGAATCTCGCAAAACACTGTGTGTGGAGCGTAATGGAAAATGCATTACTGGAGGCAAACTAGGCCCTCATTGTTCATCCACAGCATTGAAAGACTGGGGGGGGACAGAAAAAAAGAGCTGCTTAGTCCAGCGGCTCGCTGTTGAAGGGTCTGTCTAATGATGCACTAGCAGTTAAAGGGAAGGTCTCTTCCTTAAGGAAGCCCTATATGTGTTGGTTGAAAACAGTCGCCTCCGACAACAAGTTCTTGGCTCCCAACACAGGATGGAAAACAACTCCCAGTCATCTCACTCATCAGTTGGGGTTGGGAAACTGATTGTATTAGTGAGTGGTGTGCAGTGTGTGGCGTGAATGATTGCACCGGGTTTGCTTAAGAGTGTGTGTGTGTGTGTGTGTGTGTGTGTGTGTGTGTGTGTACACACGAGCACACATGGATGAGGAAAAGCCGGCAGACTCAGGAAGCGCCTGCTTGATGATACGGTGTGTAAGGGAAACAACTTAGGACGTTCCAAATGCAAGGGTGATTACAGTAGGTATCATTATGGCAGGCCAGGAGAGATGTAATGATAGGGCCAGGTTAGGCATTCTGCCAGGACCCTGCTGGCCATTCAATTCCTCCTCTACTTCTCAGTGGCCGGTAATTATATGCAACAGAAATTAGTCACGGAATGGTTAGATAGAATGGATGGAGCCCTTTTCAACACAACATCCCTGTTGTGATCCACCTCCCTCAGACCTACAGAAATGTATATATAATATGATCACTATTATCAGCAGATGTTTTGGTTCAGTGGAGAAATCCCACAGTTTTCATGTATCTGTACCTCGAAGATGTCTTAAAAGTACCCTTGTTCACAGTTGAAAGGTCACCCCCTCAACTGAGCACCTATTGTTGTCATCCAACCACTGTACCATTTGAGAGTTCAAGCTTAGCCTGCACAAAGGCAATGGACTGTTCAGTGTGGAAGAACTCACTTTCCCATGAAGCACTTGGGAACGATGCTCAGCTTCCGGCGCCGGTCCTTGATCAGGTGGCGGCTCTTGGTCATCATCATGTGGTAGAGTTTCTCGCCCTTCTCTGCGATCATCACATAGGCATCCCGCTCCATCCCCAGCTTCAGACCTGCAACAGACAAACACTCAAGGGGTCAGACACCAAAACATTTTGCATATGAAGTTAATTATCGAAAGCCTGAGTTGACTATAAACTGTTATTAATATATTTCTAACCCAACAGTGAGTCTAGGGTTAACGATAAACTGTGTGGTCCAAGAATGTGTATGCGAGAGAGAGAGAGCGATAAAGACTACAGATCATTCCTCTCACTGCCTAAGACATCATGCTGATTCCCGTGTCTGACACTCTGGCTGGCATGGGGGGGGAACAGCAGCTATTGTCCCACAGTGCCAGCAAAAACAAAAGAGGGCCCAACACCGAGCCCTGAGGGACACCATCATTTCCTCCAGTCAGCCCTCAGACATCTATGCGTTTCAGCCCCCAGGGGGGAAAGAGGCTGTCACGGGGCTGTGAGAAGACACAATGCCCCTGCCTGTAGGGTCCCGTTGGGGTTTCTGACACGGTACAGGGGTAGGAGAGGAACGGAGCATGGCGGCTCGCATCTGCCGCCTCCTATGGAGGGAAAGCCAGAAGTTAGTCTGTCCAGGTCTAGAACAATGTACTGTGTCGCCTGCTAATGTACTGTGACGCCACAGAGTTCTTTATCTTTAGTGTAGAGCAGCAGTTATGTTTACCAAGCTGCAACACCCCTGAGTGAGAAATATGTTCAATTATGACAAATATGTACAGACAATTCAAAACTACAGTCTGTTGATGTTGAGCCCTTTGAAGGTCCAGCATGCTCATAGAGCTTCTAAACCGTAACTCCACCATGGGGCTCTCTGAGCAGCTTAACTCCACTGTGGGGCTCAGTGAGCTGCTAAACTACACTGTTGGGCTCTCTGAACGTTGGAGCTCCATCATCAGGCTCTCTGACTAACTCAACTCCACCGTCAGCCTCTCGGTCCTGCTAAACCGTGGGACTCAGACAATTCCAACAAAATTTGCGGGGGTGCCAGAGCTGGGTGCTGCTGATGAAGGTGGGGTTGGATTACACTTGACAGCAGCTGGAGTGGATTCAAACAAAGAGTCATTGAACAGAATGGGGTCTGGTCCTGGTGCAAGGGGCCCCCGGCCCTGGCCTGCTGGTCCAGCTGTCAGAGCCTGTCCAGAGGCCCCCTCTTCCCACTCTCACTGGCACAGGCAAACAGGCTAACATGTTAGCCCACTCATTTCCCCTCAGCCTCCAGGAAAACACTGATAAGACGATCCCAGCCCCATCCAGCTGGCAGAGCAATAATAATGGATCTGTCTTGGGAGTATTTAAAAAGGGGCTACAACCAAAATGTCCAACTAAAGCCAGTGCCATGGCAAAACAGGGGGACATTTAAAAAGATTTGTGCTGGTGGAAACTGGGATTCAACAATGGGTTAGGTATCAATAGTGAAACGGGGATGAAAGGGATGTGGTCAAGCCTTCCAGATGTGGGCCAGGCCGGTGGTTCAGGGAGGGGGCGGGGTTGGGGTGTGGTGTGGTGAGGGTATGGGGTTGGCTGCACTGTGACTGATCTGGCATCTGTTAGCCTCGGGTCAATTTCCGCCTGCCGTAACCCAATACCCAACATGGCCCTTGGTACTCTGCAAAGCTCCACTTCTTCACTTCAGCCACAGGATCAGGTGACCGCTCGCACAAGTCCATGTGGAAGGCTCATTTGCTACATTTGAAATATTAAAGCTACAGTTGTTGTAAACAGCTAGAACACAGGTATGGTTGAACGTTCAAAACCCTCAGCTGTTTAAGTTGAATCCTTCCCATACACTTACAGCTTGGGTGGGAAGCAGTGGGGATTTCTGCCTCCAATGCTATCAGGTATCACCATGCCTACAGGCACAGAAGTCAGTAAAAGCCTTTCAAGCTTTATTAGCACACCCCAATGCGCACGCAAACACAAAGACAGGTGGCCAGTGCTGAACAGGTGTCCTCACTCCTCATGTGGAGACACTTGAAGTCAAAAGAGGGGGAAAGAAAATTGGAGGCAGTCATTACTCCTCTTGTTTAAGAGTGCTCAGCTCACAATGACGTTTTGAACAAATAATCCATCTTCCTCAAAATACATCTTTTCAATGTGTAGTCAAACAGTACCGCAAATAGCACATTTGAACTAGAGAAAGAGGTATTTTAGTGCCATTCTTTTTTTAGAGAGGGCCAAAAGATCATTTTATTCCAGTGCCAGGATGTTTTGGGTGTGACTCGATTTGAACACACTATTAATTACACAGTTCTGGAAAACTGCTCCCAAGCTGCCAATTCATGCCAAACGTCTGCAATCACTCCACACCAAGTCGCGAAACGGCATACAAAGTGTGTTACGAGCCTCATTTTCATGCCATGGTATAGATGGCTAGACAAAACAGAGAGAGAGAGCAGAGTGCTGTCACAGACTGACAACAACCCGTGACCGGTACTGTGTTGCAATACTCTCCAGTGGGCTGCCGTTTCTGGCAAGCTGCTACTGGCTGCTCTATTTCAGGCTCTTGCTGGAATCGAAGATTCTGTTTTTAGCGCATCTTGTGCTTGTTTGTGAATGAACTGTTGGATAGAGTGTGTTCTCCTCTCGGGAGTGTTGATTAGCAAACAGGGGTCTCGTACTGCATGTAAGAGGTGGCTGGCTCTTTCTTTCGCATGTTAACCTCCAGACTGGTCTTCTGCATTCATTTGGTATTAAAGTTCTAAGTCCTTATGCCACTGTCTTTAGGTATTTATGAAACAAAAGCCAGAGAGAGACAAAATGAGCAGTAAGTCATACCATAATCCACATACCATAAGCATACCACAACCGTCCTAGTGAGACATTCATTTGCATGCATACTGCATGATCTCTCACAACAGAGGGACTCCATTTGTAACCTCTTGCAAAGCTAACCATTTATTTATCTGAACCTTAATTGTGTTAGCTCACCATAGCATAGCGTTGTTGAGGTACTGTACAAGTCTATGAGGTCAGACAGTACAGCACAATCGGAAAACATGATAGCCTCACATTCTCAAAGGAGGGGGCAGGACTCCAAAAGCGAGGACATGCCCCTTTTTTGTTAAACTCACTCTCTCTCTGCTCTCGTTCCCTCAAGATGGCGTCGAGCCACTTCTGCTTGTCCTCCGAGTTCTTGGCCATGCAGACAAACCACTTGTTCTTGGCCGTGTTGTGGATCTTCCAGCCGTTGGTCACCGTGTAGTTGTTGCTGTGGTAGTCGGCTAAAACAAGATGTAAAAAACAATTAACGGACCATGGTACACACCCGACATGTGACTCCTCTTCGAGAAATAACCTTTATTACATTCAACCTCAGTGCTGTTGACGGACATTGATATTAATAGTGTTCTAGCTTGTCTTGGGGATAAAACATGCAGTGTTCATGAACTCGTGTTGACCTCAGAAGTAACAGGGAGGGTAATACAGCCCAGCCACAACACTCTCAAGCTTCACTTGTCCTTGAAATACCTCAGAGTTCAAATAGCCATCAGACTGTAAGTACTGCTAATTAAAATAACAAACAATAACTGACTAGTAAAAGACATCTTTCCGCTGACTCGACAGTAAGGTCCGTCTCGCTTCCCTCTCCTTGTCTCCCTCTCCTCTCAGCTCCATTCCAATTTGACCAGCTCTTTGGCTCTAGGTGACTGTAATGCATAATGAATGGACTGGGGGTAATGGAAGTACATTAGTGTAATGTTAAAAGGTCATATAAATAGATGTGAAACCCCCTGGCCCCAAGGGGGGGGAGAGAAGATGGGAGCATAAAAAAGGGCTAATGGTGTTGAGGTGTGCGTGTATCAAACAATAGTGGGACCTGGGAGGAGAGTAATGTTGTTGCATTCATCTAAATGAGTGTGATAAATGCGTTCACGCCAAAACCCTCTTTGAATTGTTCTTCGTGTGAATGGGAAACCTACCGTCAGTACATTTCAAGGTTGTACTCTTCAGTGGAAAAACACAGGCCCGACAAGACACAAACTACAAATCTCATTGTAACGGATTCACTCAATATCCTTATTACTCTAAACGTATTACTTTAAAGCAGGGCTCTCCAACCCTGTTCCTGGAGAGCTACCGCCCAGTAGGTTCTCACTCCAACCCTGTTCCTGGAGAGCTACCATCCAGTAGGTTCTCACTCCAACCCTGTTCCTGGAGAGCTACCGCCCAGTAGGTTCTCACTCCAACCCTGTTCCTGGAGAGCTACCGCCCAGTAGGTTCTCACTCCAACCCTGTTCCTGGAGAGCTACCATCCAGTAGGTTCTCACTCCAACCCTGTTCCTGGAGAGCTACCGCCCAGTAGGTTCTCACTCCAACCCTGTTCCTGGAGAGCTACCGCCCAGTAGGTTCTCACTCCAACCCTGTTCCTGGAGAGCTACCGCCCAGTAGGTTCTCACTCCAACCCTGTTCCTGGAGAGCTACCGCCCAGTAGGTTCTCACTCCAACCCTGTTCCTGGAGAGCTACCGCCCAGTAGGTTCTCACTCCAACCCTGTTCCTGGAGAGCTACCATCCAGTAGGTTCTCACTCCAACCCTGTTCCTGGAGAGCTACCGCCCAGTAGGTTCTCACTCCAAACCTGTTCCTGGAGAGCTACCATCCAGTAGGTTTTCACTCCAACCCTGTCCCTGGAGAGCTACCCTCCAGTAGGTTCTCACTCCAGCCCTAATCTAGCACAGCTGATCTAATAATTAGCTGGTTGATAAACTGAAATCAGGTTAGTAACAACTGGTGTTGTAGTTAAAACCTACAGGAGGGTAGCTCTCCAGGAACAGGGTTGGAGTTAAAACCTACAGGAGGGTAGCTCTCCAGGAACAGGGTTGGAGTGTGAACCTACAGGAGGGTAGTTCTCCAGGAACAGGGTTGGAGTTAAAACCTACAGGAGGGTAGTTCTCCAGGAACAGGGTTGGAGTTAAAACCTACAGGAGGGTAGTTCTCCAGGAACAGGGTTGGAGTTAAAACCTACAGGAGGGTAGTTCTCCAGGAACAGGGTTGGAGAGCCCTGCTTTAAAATTGTCAACTGAACGGTATAAAAAGCACAGATATTTCAGGGCTTCTACAATGCTACAAATTAACACATTAATACCCTTAGACACATCCAAGTTAGACACATACAACTGGCAGTGTAAAAATGGCACATGACCTTAGTCTCACTATTAGGTTATATTGTCTCTCTGAGAAACACAGAGAGAGAGAGAGAGAGAGAGAGAGAACATATTTTTCTTTGTGGTTACCTCTGAACGTACCAGGCGATAGGCAACAGCCCCGGGGCACAGAAAGGAGGCATGTGAGAGGAAGAAGTGCATTTCTACCCCTAAGGCCCTAAAGCAAGAGCTACATAAGAAAACAAATCAGACCTGGGTTCAAATAGTACTTGAAATCTTTCAATTACTTTGAATATTTGCTTGAGCCTGCCTGGAATGCAAGATATGTGGGGTTGGCAGTTTTGGGACAATTTTATTGTTTCTACGCGCCAGGTAAACTCAGTCAAGCAAAGCAAAAATATTTAAAACATTTCAAATACTACTTTAACCCAGGTCTTGCAAAACCAGGCTATAGTGCAATAAATCACTAGAGCAAAATGAGCAGAACAGTGTGGTAAGTTGGTAAGTTCCAGTTCCTGCAGCAGCAGCAGCTATCACAGAAGTTCAAAGGTGAGAAACGCAGGTTGTGCATCCTGTCTGAACCAATGTAAGACATTATCACTGCGAGCAAGCACTCGTCAAATTCATGTAACCTCCCTATCTACCGTTCCTCATTCAAAGTGAGAAACCTATGCAAGATTTTATAGTTACACCCAAACTGTAAGCACTCAGATTTGTATCACCTACTCCATCAGTGAATTCATGATCTTGTTTTTGTGGTTAGAGTTCAAATGAAACTAATACTATTGGTCTGTATGAATCCTAAGTAACACTGTAGCATAGATAGAATAGATTTGTGTAATTTGTTTATGATTTCACGTCAGCCAGACCTGTAGTGAGTTAATCCCAAATAAATCGAAAGAAAATGAAATGATCAACTGATGGAGGACAAATGTGATAAATGCCTAAACATGGATGAATGATTAGAGCAAGGGATGACTGAATGAATGAATGAATGAATAAATGGAGGGGTGAATAGAGGGATGATGTTCCTACAGTGTAGTGAAAAAGTATTTGCCCTCTTTCTGATTATCTCTATTTTTGCACATTTTTAATAGTGAATGTTATCAGATCTTCAACCAAAATGTAATATTAGATAAAGGGAACGTGAGTTTACAAAGACGACATGGGTCCCATTATGCC
Organism: Salmo trutta; assembly: GCF_901001165.1. NCBI lineage: Eukaryota > Metazoa > Chordata > Actinopteri > Salmoniformes > Salmonidae > Salmo > Salmo trutta. The sequence continues at coordinate 33,964,233 of NC_042984.1, forward strand.
TGGCGAAAACCAAACATTGCATTCAACAGTAAGAACCTTAAAACGGTCAAGCATGGTGGTGGTAGTGTGATGGTTTGGGGATGCTTTGCTGCCTCAGGACCTGGACAACAGAAAAGGGGACAAATACTTTTTCACTGCACTGTACAGTATAGGAAGACTGGTGGGACTGGCACAAACCTGTTCCATCCTCCACGTTTTCCACCTCCATCACCTCGGTGTTGATTCTTCCTCGGAACAGGTACAGGGGACCGTTGATGGACTTGGTCCTCTTGGTGGACTTCTTCCCAGAAACCCTAGGAAATTGAACAGAAAATTGTAAAAGTGTTCTTTTTCTGCACAGACAAAAAAAAAATGTTGCTAAAAATATATATAAATACATTTTAAAAACTTCACAGTCCTGAAGCACGTGCACACACACACAACGTTAGGTGGACTTGTTTTGTTTGTATGTAAAATGAGCTTGGTACACACTACACAAACAGGATTTGGGGAGTCACTCGGTTTTTCCATGTCTGGCTTCTTTCTGCCACTGAATGAACACACGTTGTGCTCATTTCCTGTCACCTTCATGAGGCACTTACCTCTCCACCATCTCGCTCTCCTCTCAGTCACCCCCTCACAACATCTCCTCCCTCCCTCGTTCTCACCTGGACTTCCTCTTGCAGTAGACCAAGAGGTTGTCGAACAGGAAGAAGACTCTCTCCTGGATGTTGCCGGCTGAGATCTTGAGCAGGTTACCGTGGAGCAGCAGCTCGGTGCAGATGTCAGTCAGATTGGTGCCCTGGGGACAGTCAAGAGAGGACGGCACAATTAACCGCTGGTGCCTGTTGTCATCTCTCAACTCTACGTGTGTGTGTGTGTGTGTGTGTGTGTGTGTGTGTGTGAGGGGGGGGGTTCTTTGTGTGTGTACGTGTGTCTATAACAATGATTCTCTTTTACACAGCATGTGTTTACCTTCAGAGTGCACAACCCCAGTCGAACAACAAAATGCAGCTGTGAGAATTCACACATCAGATGACAGTGGATTTGGTTTATACTAAACTAAAAGTTTCATTGTGCTAATAGGATGGAATGAACAACAGACGACACCCTCACTCCTACTGCTTTACAACAGAACAATAGTGTATACAACAGTCCTTCCCTGAACTTTGCCAATGACCCTTAACACAAGACAAAAGTCAGCTGTGCACTGTTCTTCATCCCACAGTGGTTAGACAAGTTTCCAACTGGCCCCCGAACTGAACTGAACTGGAGGAAACTAGTCTAAATGGGGAGGAAACAAGATTTTGTTTAAATAGTGCCAGCTCTGGGTCCCAAAGGGACATCTGGTCAGACTTAGACAAAGCCTGCTTATTTTACCCCTGCAAGCCACATACCACTTGTACGCTGAGCTGAGACGTAACATGTGAAGTATTCCAGTTATTTCCCAACGTTTCCCTGATATGTAATGTCATGGCAGTGTTGGGACTCGTGTTATGACCGGTGGAAAGACGCTGCTATGACAGTTTAGTGGCAGGGTACTGCATGTGAAGTGTTGCTCAAACCTCGATAGTAAAACGTGAGTTAACCGTGCACTCCGCGGACTCTGTCTCCTCTGCAGCCATGGGATGAAAACCACAGATTCTTAAACTAAATGTATGTAGTCGCATGTATGCGCATGCACACAAACACTGTTCCTTTTATATATATGCGATCTGACGCAAGTTCTTAATTAAAAGATTCAACTCGTTTCATAATTCATTAGGTTTTCCGTTTTGGGGGGGGGTACATATTGCTGGTTGACGTCATCAAGTATGCATGGACGTGAACTCACACCGCACTGGACGAGAGCCAATTAAAACCTTTCAACGATACTAGGCCACGACTTGGTCAATGAGTCACTATTTAGTCATTAGATGAAGTCATTTTAAAGCAGTATTTTCAGGGTTTTACATTAGCTCACTGTAAACCAGAAGGCTAAAGGGATCCTTAAGGTTGACCTATGGGATTCTAGCTGTGACGTTAATTATGTATGGGGGTGTTTCAGAAATGGCATCATTACATATATAGTGCACTACTTTAGACCAGAGCCATATGGGACCTCCCCTTTGGCCTCTGATCAACAGGTAGTGCACTATATAGGGAATAGGGTGCCATTTCAGACAGGAATTCAATCAAACCTACACCAATGAAATTAATCACACACGTACTCATTTAGGACTGCCTCGTAAAGTAATGATTGGTAATATAGAGCGCATGTGCATGGATACATTTGTGCCATACACGTAGCCATAACAAAACATCATTGTTCAGTGGAACGCACCGATCTAAATCAACCGGGACTAAGCGTGCCCATGTGTGGACTCTGGATCTCCTGCCCCACCCCCATTTTTGGTACAGAGACACCAACCCTTCTTTTATGGTTGGACTTTACCAAATGTAACTGTCTCTTTGATGTCATTGAGAGCAAACCACTGTAGCCGCCCAAAACCAGACCCCCACCACCATCCATAATTGATTCCTCTGGCCACTACATCTCTGACAGACGCGCATAGCTCCCCCCCCAAAATAGGATTATCCTCACTCTTGTAGGTCAGGTGCATTCCAACCGGCCTAGCAGACGGTTTTACATTTCACCCAATCGATCAAATTCCATGTTTAACTGTGCAGGAAGGCGGGATGGAGGAATGGATAGAGGATGACAGAGAGAGGGATGGTGGAAGCAGGAGGGCTGTCTGTCTATCAGAGCAATGCTAATGCGTCTGGGCCCTGATTCTGCACTACTACCTCCCCATTAGGAGTGGAGAGGTGATTACACTGGAGAGTGGAGTAGTGGAGAGGTGATTACACTGGAGAGGCGATTACACTGGAGAGGCGATTACACTGGAGAGGCGATTACACTGGAGAGGCGATTACACTGGAGAGGCGATTACACTGGAGAGGCGGTTACACTGGAGAGGCGGTTACACTGGAGAGGTGGTTACACTGGAGAGTGGAGAGGTGATTACACTGGAGAGTGGAGAGGTGATTACACTGGAGAGTGGAGAGGTGGTTACACTGGAGAGTGGAGAGGTGGTTACACTGGAGAGTGGAGAGGTGGTTACACTGGAGAGTGGAGAGGTGATTACACTGGAGAGTGGAGAGGTGGTTACACTGGAGAGTGGAGAGGTGGTTACACTGGAGAGTGGAGAGGTGGTTACACTGGAGAGTGGAGAGGTGGTTACACTGGAGAGTGGAGAGGTGGTTACACTGGAGAGTGGAGAGGTGGTTACACTGGAGAGTGGAGAGGTGGTTACACTGGAGAGTGGAGGTGGTTACACTGGAGAGTGGAGAGGTGGTTACACTGGAGAGTGGAGAGGTGGTTACACTGGAGAGTGGAGAGGTGATTACACTGGAGAGTGGAGGAGTGGAGAGAGTAGGAATAATGGGCTAAAGAGAGGGACGTAGGTAGGGAGAGGGGTATTGCCTTTCATGAGGATGGACTGTGATACGGAGTGAGTAGACAGAAACTCTATGTACTCGTTCACTCTCAGACATGTTTTGACCTCTAGGGGTCAACGCAAAGTGAATCAGAGAACCAATCCCAAAAACAGATGTCCAACTGCCCCCACATCAGTGGCTAGAATCAAATGAGAGTTATTTGACAAAAATGCCAATAACAATCCTATATCAAGACAAGTCTGATTGATCTGTGGAAGGAACTGCGACGACATGGTGAATTTCTTTTTCCACATCGTTTATCCTTGTTAAACACACAACAGCCTCTTGTTTTGTCACATTTTTGACAGAGGACAATCACGGGGGTGAAACGGTGGCATATTTCATCAGAGCGAGGCAAATCTTGGCAGGCTTTGAGTGTGTGTGTGTGTGTGTGTGTGTGTGTGTGTGTGTGTGTGTGTGTAGGATGCCATTGTGAGGCCCTCTCTCTTTTTCCTCAAAGGGCCCCCGCGTGAGACTAGGCCCTGCCTCATCGAGCTCTGCCGATTGGGCAGGGTGCCCTTTGGCCTTCCCATGGCTCCTGAGCGGGCAGATTGTCCTCTCTGGGGCCCAGGGGGCCCGAGGAGAGTCAGGGGACAAGGGCTCTGTTGTGGAGGGTGAGGGAGGCGTGAAAAACGCACTGGGCACTCCGCTCCGCTCCCAAGCCCTGTCTGTGCCCTGTGCACACTGGTAATCTAGGGGAAGCTAGAGGAGTGTTTTACTGTCACAGAAAATGAAGTGGTGCTCAGTATTTGGTGGACTCTCGAAAACTGGCCTAAGCTTTTTCGCCACAGCAGCGACTGAGTCAATGAGGAGGACAGAGCGTGTGTGTGTTTGAAAACCATTGACAAATCTAAAAACTCTGAGCTTCCCTTTTCCATCTCTTTCCTGTCATTCAAACCATTTCTATATAAAGGAGAACCGTTCCTCTCTCTTCTTATCTTACTTCTCTCTCAATCTTTCTTCTCACCTCCCACCCCTCTCCATCCTCTCACCTTTATCGCACACTTCTCTCATCTTTCTAGCACCCCTTCCCTCCCTCCTCTCTCCCTGACCCCCCACCCTTCTGTCTCGACTCTCATCTTTAAACGCACAAGTCTCTCCCCCCCTTTCCACCTTTTAGTACTTTTCCCCCTCCTCCTCTCCCCCCTCCCTCCCTCCACAGTGACCTATAGGGTGCATCCTAGCCATGGTCTAGAATAGAATAGAATAGAATCCCTCACCTCCCAGCCCTCGATGTGCGACTGCAGCTGCTCCAGGGCCTCCAGTTTCTCCATCTGCCTCTTGGTCTCGTTGATGTTGGAGCACACTGCCTTCATGGCCTGCAGGGCCTCCTCCACCGCAGGGTAGTCGGCGTGCTTCTTCGGCGTCCGCTTCAGCAGCTCCTGGTGGGGGGGACAGGCGAGTAGAGTGGTCACTTGGTCAGGTCATTAACGGGTTAAAGCCAAAGTCAAGGCATCTTCAGTAGAACTACAGGATATAAACAGCCATTGATAATGTTTCAGAGAACAGCCCTGGTGCGTTGGGTGATAAGCACCATGCTCATTATTAGGAATCATCTCGACAGTATTCTGCAAAGAGTCAAGGGTGGATGGAGTTGCATTTAGAAGTGGAGAGGTCAGTTAAGACTGCGGGATGATGGATGAACAGAGCACTGGGGGAATGTTAGGATGGAGGGGGGAGCGTGGAGGTCAGACATAGGATAGTGAGGATGAAGTGGTGGGACGGAGGGTGCGGATCGAATTTTGCGGAGAAGTTGGAAAAAAAGGGAGAAATTGGACGTGGGGTGGAGAATAAAAGATCGTACGTGATAAGAGTGGCTCGGACAAGGTTGGAATGTGTGTTTATGTTCGTGTGTGCGCGCGTGTGTCATTCTCCTTGGGTCCAAGGGCCTTACCTTCAGTAGAAGGGGGTACTTGCAGATCCTCTGAATGGGCGATAGCAGGTACCCCTCCAGGGGAACGTCTGTGCTCTTCTTCCCTCCCAGCAGCATACAGTGCTGGAACAAAAACAAGACACAGATGTCAACAAAACGGTCATTTATCAAACAGGGACATCTATGACACATCCTCCATCTTCTTTGTGATTCTTCTAGAGATGTAAGTTGGTAACTCCACTAAAATGATAATGTGAAGTGGTTGAGGGCAAGAAGCTAAATCCAAAACGACACAGCATGTTGCATTAACAGCCTCCATGGGGATCGGGTGGCAAACTGGAACTAAAGTCATGCTTTGAAAAATGTACCCAAGAAATCAGTTTGGTGGCGAAACCCTACTGAGGAGGATTCTTCAGATGAGAGTGAGAGAGAGAGAGTGAGAGGCAAAGCTGGTGGGTTCTCTTCTCTGTGCTTTATTTTCCAGCAACCAGGTCTGTCAAATGCAAAGTCCCAGAGGGCAAGCATGAGCAGCATTCACCACAAGATCAAAGGCCAAACTAGATACGCCGCATGAAAATACTTTGGTGTAGAAAACAGAAAGCACATCATTGGTCGGGTATAGTGCACATATTTCATTTGAAATCACATTCCACCACTTTCAACTTCATAAGGCACTCTGAGAAGAAACAGCAGTGTCGTGCTCATGCAGTTTTTGGTTGAAGCTTACGCTTGGGGCTGGGGGGAGGAGAGGAGCGCAAAAACAGACTGCAGAATTGTGTGATTCCACAGATTCCAGCCGGCTTGGCAATCCTGACGCAATCCCCATCTCCTCCCTTCTCTCTCTAGTCTTCTAATCTGAACCTTATTTCCATCGGCGTGCCTGCAGCCAAACTCCCTCCGAGAGCTTCTCTTTGACCTCCTTTCAGCATCCTTTCACTTTTACTCCTCTCAGCTGTAAAGCTCTGTTCTGATGTCCGTGGAGAGACGGCGTACATATTCAGTGCTTGTCAATTAACATGGAAATATCAGCTCACATACCGCAAAAACATGGAAATGGAACGGAATTCAAGAGAGGAAACAGATGCGCCAATGGCTCTTCATGCCGCACCACCCTCAAATATCATTATAATACTAATAACGATTTGCATTTATAAATCGGGACTAATTAATGCAAAGCTTACATCCAAATGTGATTATTCATTAAGCCTCCAGGCTCCCTGCGATTACAGAAGGCATTGTCTCCACGTCAGAGTTCATCGACTGACTACACCACGTTCCCAATTCCCTCACTCCACATCATCCACAAAAAGCACTGTGGACTACCACGCATTTTGGGTTGAAACCAGCCTACAGCTTCAACCTGTGGAGTTCAGACTTGTAGCTTAAAGGGTTATTCCACTAAAAGTTGAAATGTATGGGGCGAATCCTAACATCCACTTACGTAAAATGTATCTTAGTCTCCCATTGACATCAATGCATGACTAAGTTTAAGACAAAAATTTGACTTGCGAAAGTTAGGATTTACCCCCATGTGATGTTCCACTAGCAGCCTGGGATAGAATGTACAGAACACAACTATAACAAGTTCAGGTCAGTCAATAATGAGACGGAGGAAACACATCGGTGTCAACAAGGCTCAGATCTTCCAGCCAGCCGTGCCAATGTACCGCAGCTGGACAGTTCACACCGACCATGACATCATCTTTGGAAGCGCAATCAAAGGCAGTTCCTGTGTTCATTGTTGAGGGGCAAGAAGGGTTGTCAAAACAAGGAAACAGCTGGACTTCTGGTGACAAAACGACCCTGACACACTCTGTGGTTACATCGTGAGTTTGCCAGAGTAACCAAGCAACCTTTTTCTGATACCTGTTCTTTTTTCTAACAAACATGTAAACAGAAGATGTGACATTATGAAGAGGATAGAGAGAAGGATGGTGATTGGGACAAAGGTGGAAAATGATGACACAGGGGAAGAGGATCAGGGAGAAAGTGGAAGGAAGAGGTGGACAAGAAGTGGTGGTAAAGGAAGAGGGAGAGAACATGGTGGAAGAGGAATAGAACGGGAGGAAAAATAGATCGAGGAAGAGAAGATTATTTTTCTTCAGAGAGAACGAGATGTGTAAAAAGACGGTGACAGTTGGTGTCAGCGGTGAGATCCTCACCAGGAGGAATGTCCTGATTTCGGGGATCTTGTTGAGCTCCATCAGCAGCCGCAGGGCTTTCTCGTGGTTACTGCAGTACTCCCCATACACCGAGAACCGCCCCTTCTGAAAGATGGAAGAAACACAAACCAGTTAGGACCTGATCTGATCCGAATAGAAAAACTTGGCATTGAATATTCTGGAACAGAATTGTTTAACAACTTTTAGTCAAACACAGATCTCTAGTGATAATGTCGCAACATCAGTTGAATTGAAGTATAACTCCTATACACATAATTCCAAACAATTAAGATTACAATTCTGATGAGATGTGCCTTCCTTATTTGGGTAAATACTGCACTGAGAAAGCACTCTGAACTTCCTCTATTCACACTGACATAGTTATAGCTAGTGGATATACTGTACTGTCCTATAGGTTTGGCCAATGAAGGCTTTCCTCATGATCACTTAGTAATATGATAGCTATGCACATAGGTTCCATGCATTATTTATCTCCCACTAGGGACAACGTATAGGCCTAAGGAACCTCTTCCTCAGAATTTAAATGTAGGCTTCAGCCCAAAACCCGATATATAGGCCTTCAAGTCATTTATTTATTTAAAAAAAAAAAAAATTCTACTGTATTATTGACTGTATGTTGTTTACTCCATGTGTAACTCTGTGTTGTTGTATGTTGTCGAACTGCTTTGCTTTATCTTGGCCAGGTCGCAATTGTAAATGAGAACTTGTTCTCAACTTGCCTACCTGGTTAAATAAAGGTGAAATAAATAAATAAATAAAATAAAAGGAAGTGAAACCAGCTTCAGTGTAGGGCCTCCTCACTCTGCTCTGGTTGGTACTGTAACCAAAACTGTGCTGCGGTCACCCGAAACAGCGCAGGAAGTGAAATCTTAGCTCGTGCCTGCGAAGCTAGCATATCCTCACAACCTTCAGAGAAACGCTACACTCGCTCTCTCTGAAAAGCTGGACGTGTGCATTTTAGGTAGCGACTTAAAAGGCAAGTCAATATAGAGGCACTGAGTCACTCCGTTGACGCTGTTAAGTTTGTTTTTTTGAATATTCAAATATTGAGCATGAAGTAAGAATGCTGCGTAGCATTTCTATCAGGCATCCAATGTTAAATTCATGAGGTCACTGTAAAACTGATGGGGCCAAGCACCATAAAAAAGGTTCACAGGGTAACAATCTCTACCAGGTGCTCCATTGGTCTCGGTGTCTCCCTCTTGCTCTCTCTCTCTCTCTCCATTCTAAATGTCGACTCTCACAGCTCTTTGGAAACAGTATATCAAAGACAACCTCAAGAGGCCATGCTGCTACAGCCTAGTCTAGCCTTCCATCCTCCACCTCCTCTCGTGCATGCGTCAGGTCCACATGGCAACACAGCAAGAAGAGAGAACTAATCTGGCTTGTATGTAACATTACAGTACGTTCAGCCTCTCTGCGGTTCCCATGACGAGGGTAGATTCAAAGTGTGTCACCGTGTTTGGCGGCTGTAAACGGCGAAGCAGCAGAGGGATAGCGTAGCCCAGGGCTCCGCTGTCACACACAGACATACACACAAAGCCGCTGGCTGGCAGGGCAACAAAGTCCGAGGCATCACCGGGAGCAACAGCTAGCCCAGTATATGGTGTGAAACACCAAAAAAACTTTTTTTTTTTTTTTAACTCAAAGCTAATAAGACGAGTAGCCTAACTAACAGCAAAATCACTAGCCTATGTCAATCTACTATACTCCATAGTAGAAAAGTTGACCTATTCTATTGGTTAGTTTGTTGAGAGAAAGAAATAGCCTATTCAAGCAGACTCTGGGACAGTGGTGGGAAGGTAGATCCCACATTCATACAACTAGTAGGCCTAGGCTACATAAAAATAAAATAAAAGGTCTGATGCAACAGATTAGAACGTTTAACTTTAAAAAAAAAATGTTAACCTTTTGTATCCTTCACATTATAAACGCAGCCATGCGCAAAAGGCAGTAGGCTAGGCGCAAATGTTTGTTCTATAAACACTGATGTCAAAAGGAAGTGAGATTAAAATAAATATCCGTTACGAATTTAGGTGATCTAATATGTTACTTTAAAGCAAGGCAAGATATGCCTCATAATATCTATTAAAACGTTCAGGTTTCAAACACTGAAGTATATTTTGGATCGCCTACTGCCTCCAGCCGACTTGTGTGACCCGCTGACGAAGCCGTTTTACAAACCTATTTACATCGACTGCCTTTTCCATCAATGAACAGACTAAAAAGCATTATTTCGCAATGGGATTTTTTTCTCTTAATCCTGGACAATTGGCAATTTAATTTATTGGCTTTTCTCAAAAGAAATATAGGCCAAAAGCCGGCTATTACCGGCAAACAGAAACCTGATGTGTGTGAGAGAGAGAGAGTGAGTGTGCGTGCATGTCTTCCCGGTCACTTGCATTCAACTTTTCTGACGCAATGCTTAAAATACCAAACTTCTAAGATCATGGCCACCTCATCATTACAATCAACATTTCTTGACTGAGTTTCCATAGAACATCACAAGCAAGTAAAGACCATGAAACATCTATGACCCTCTTAGACTACCACTAGGCTTAGAACAGAACTTCCTAAAGGCCCAGTGCAGTCAAAAACTAGATTTCCTGTGTTTTATATACTGCTCAAAAAATAAAGGGAACACTAAAATAACACATCCTAGATCTGAATGAATGAAATAATCTTATTAAATACTTTTTTCTTTACATAGTTGAATTTGCTGACAACAAAATCACACAAAAATAATCAATGGAAATCCAATTTATCAACCCATGGAGGTCTGGATTTGGAGTCACACTCAAAATTAAAGTGGAAAACCACACTACAGGTTGATCCAACTTTAATGTAATGTCCTTAAAACAAGTCAAAATGAGGCTCAGTAGTGTGTGTGGCCTCCACGTGCCTGTATGACCTCCCTACAATGCCTGGACATGCTATTGATGAGGTGGCGGATGGTCTCCTGAGGGATCTCCTCCCAGACCTGGACTAAAGCATCCGCCAACTCCTGGACAGTCTGTGGTGCAACGTGGCGTTGGTGGATGGAGCAAGACATGATGTCCCAGATGTGCTCAATTGGATTCAGGTCTGGGGAATGGGCGGTCCATAGCATCAATGCCTTCCTCTTGCAGGAACTGCTGACACACTCTAGCCACATGAGGTCTAGCATTGTCTTGCAGGAGGAAGAGGAACCCAGGGCCAACCGCACCAGCATATGGTCTCACAAGGGGTCTGAGGATCTCATCTCGGTACCTAATGGCAGTCAGGCTACCGCTGGCGAGCACATGGAGGGCTGTGCGGCCCCCCAAAGAAATGCCACCCCACACCATGACTGACCCACCGCCAAACCGGTCATGCTGGAGGATGATGCAGGCAGCAGAACGTTCTCCACGGCGTCTCCAGACTCTGTCACGTCTGTCACATGTGCTCAGTGTGAACCTGCTTCATCTGTGAAGAGCACAGGGCGCCAGTGGCGAATTTGCCACTCTTGGTGTTCTCTGGTAAATGCCAAACGTCCTGCACGGTGTTGGGCTGTAAGCACAATCCCCACCTGTGGACGTCAGGCCCTCATACCACCCTCATGGAGTCTGTTTCTGACCGTTTGAGCAGACACATGCACATTTGTGGCCTGCTGGAGGTCATTTTGCAGGGCTCTGGCAGTGCTCCTCCTGCTCCTCCTTGCACAAAGGCGGAGGTAGCGGTCCTGCTGCTGGGTTGTTGCCCTCCTACGGCCTCCTCCACGTCTCCTGATGTACTGGCCTGTCTCCTGGTAGCGCCTCCATGCTCTGGACACTACGCTGACAGACACAGCAAACCTTCTTGCCACAGCTTGCATTGATGTGCCATCCTGGATGAGCTGCACTACCTGAGCCACTTGTGTGGGTTGTAGACTCCGTCTCATGCTACCACTAGATTGAAAGCACCGCCAGCATTCAAAAGTGACCAAAACATCAGCCAGGAAGCATAGGAACTGAGAAGTGGTCTGTGGTCACCACCTGCAGAACCACTCCTTTATTGGGGGTGTCTTGCTTATTGCCTATAATTTCCACCTGTTGTCTATTCCATTTGCACAACAGCATGTGAAATTTATTGTCAATCAGTGTTGGTTCCTAAGTGGACAGTTTGATTTCACGGAAGTGTGATTGATTTGGAGTTACATTGTGTTGTTTAAGTGTTCCCTTTATTTTTTTGAGCAGTATATATATATATAAAACACATACATATACAGTGCATTCGGAAAGTATTCAGACCCCTTGACTTTACACATTTTGTTACATTACAGCCTTATTCTAAAATGGATTAAATCTCAATCTACACACAATACCTCATAATGACAAAGCAAAAACTGGTTGACATTTTACCTAATTTATTAAAAATAAGCAATTTAAATATGACATTCACATAAGTATTCAGACCCTTTACTCAGTACTTTGTTGAAGCACCTTTGGCAGTGATTACAGAATAGTCTTCTTTGGTATGACGCTACAAGCTTGGCACATCTGTATTTGGGGAGTTTCTCCCATTCTTCTCAAACTCTGTCAGGTTGGATGGGAGAGCGTCGCTGCACAGCTATTTTCAGGTCTCTCCAGAGATGTTCGATTGGGTTCAAGTCCGGGCTCTTGCTGGGCCACTCATGGACATTCAAAGACTTGTCCCGAAGCCACTCTTGAGTTGTCTTTGCTGTGTGCTTATGGTCAATATCCTGTTGGAAGGTGAACATTTGCCCCAGTCTGTGGCCCTGAGCGCTCTGGAGCAGGTTTTCTTCAAGGATCTCTGTACTTTGCGCCGTTCAGCTTTGCCTCGATCCTGACTAGTCTCCACAGCATGATGCTTCACCGTATGGATGGTGCCAGGTTTCCTCCAGACGTGACGCTTGGCATTCAGTCCAAGGAGTTCAATCTTGGTTTCATCAGACCAGAGAATCTTGTTTCTCATGGTCTGAGAGTCGTTAGTTGACTTTTGGCAAACTCCAAATGGGCTGTCATGTTCATTTTACTGAGGAGTGGCTTCCATCTGGCCAATCTACCATAAAGGCCTGATTGGTAGAGTACTGCAGAGATGATTGTCCTTCTGGAAGGTTCTCCCATCTCCACAGAGGAACTCTGGAACTCTGTCAGAGTGACCATCGGGTTCTTGGTCACCTCCCTGACCAAGACCCTTCTCCTACGATTGCTCAGTTTGGCCGGGTGGCCAGCTCTAGGAAGAGTTGTTTTATATAATCCCTTTTTGAATAAGGCTGTAACGTAACAAAATGTGGAAAAAGTCAAAGGGTCTGAGTACTTTCCAAAGGCACTGTATATATGGGCTCCCGAGTGGCGCAGGGGTCTAAGGCACTGCATCTCAGTGCAAGAGGCGTCACTACAGACCCTGGTTCAATCCCAGGGGTCCGTAGTTCCTGTTCCCAAGAAAGCTAAGGTAACTGAACTAAATGACTATCGCCCCGTAGCACTCACTTCTGTCATCATGAAGTGCTTTGAGAGACTAGTCAAGGATCAGATCACCTCCACCCTACCTGTCACCCTAGACGCACTTCAATTTTCTTACCACCCCAATAGGTCCACAGACGATGCAATCGCGATCACACTGCCCTATCCCATCTGGACAAGATGAATACCTATGTAAGAATGCTGTTCATTGACTACACCTCCAAACTCATCATCAAGCTGGAGGGCCTAGGTCTCGACCCTGCCCTGTGCAATTGGGTCCTGGACTTCCTGACAGGCCGCCCCCAGGTGAAGGTAGGAAACAACATCTCCACTCCGCTGATCCTCACGCCCCACAAGGGTGCGTTCTCAGCCCCCTCCTGTACTCCCTGTTCACCCACGACTGCGTGGCCATGCACACCAACTCAATAATGAAGTTTGCAGACAACACAACAGGCTTGATTACCAACAACGACAAGACAGCCTACAGGGAGGAGGAGGTGAGGGCCCTCGGAGTGTGGTGTCCGGAAAATAACCCCTCACTCAATGTCAGCAAAACAAAAGAGATGATCGTGGACTTCAGGAAACAGCAGAGGGAGCACCCGCCCTATCCACATCGACAGGACAGCAGTGAAGAAGGTGGAAAGTTTTAAGTTCTTCTGTGTTCATATATCACCGACAAACTGAAATGGTCACCAACACAGACCATGTGGTGAAGAAGGCGCAACAGAGCCTCTTCAACCTCAGGAGGCTTAAGAAATTTGGCTTGTCACCCAAAACCCTCACTAACTTTTACAGGTGCACAATTGAGAACATCCTGTCGGGCTGTATCACAGCCTGATACGGCAACTGCACCGCCCACAACCGCAAGGCTCTCCAGAGGGTGGTGCGGTCTGCACAACGCATCACCGGGGCAAACTACCTGCACTCCAGGACACCTACAACACCCAATGTCACAGGAAGGCTAAAAAGATCAAGGACAATAACCACCCGAGCCACTGCCTGTTTACCCCGCTTCCATACATAAGGCGAGGTCAGTACAGGTGCATCAAAGCTGGGACAGAGAGATAGAAGCTGTTTTTCAATCTCAAGGCCATCAGATTGTTAAACAGCCACCACTAGCACAGAGAGGTGGCTGCCTACCTACAGACTTCATATCATTGGCCACTATAATAAATGGTCAATTTAATAATGTCACTTTAAGAATGTTTACATATCTTGCGTTACTCATCTCATATGTGCATAACGTATATTGTATCCTATCTATTGCATCTTAGCCGCTCTGTCACTGCTCATCCATATATTTTATACTTATATATTCTCATCCCATTCCTTTACTAGATTGTGTGTATTAGATTTTGTTGTGGAATTGTTAGATATTACCCGTTAGATGCTGCTGCACTGTCGGATCTAGAAGCATAAGCATTTCGCTACACCCGCAATAACATCTGCTAACCATGTGTATGTGACCAATAAAATTTGATTTGGGCTGTAACACAACCGGCCGTGATCGGGAGTCCTATAGGGCGGCGCACAATTGGCCCAGCGTCATCCGGGTTAGGGGAGGGTTTGGCCGGGGAAGGCCATCATTGTAAATAAGAATTTGTTCTTAACTGACTGCCTAGTTAAATAAATAAATAAATATTAATTCCACACCATGAGGTTGGAATATTAAATGTTAAAATGATGACTATGCATTTTGGTGTTAGAGCCTTTTGAAAAGACTGTTTTTCAGCCTGTTTTGGTGGGATTAAGTTTTGGCCTGCCTGCCGGTAAATTAGTTAATAGACCAACACGAAAGAGTTCCATACCTCTCTGCCAATAACAGCTCGTTTTCAGTTTTCCCCCTCCCCGCTCAGACAGTCCTAGCAAACTTCTTGCAAATTTTTGTTTCTGTTTTAAATTACACTGGTCAACAAAAAAAAAACACAACAAGGTACTTAATTGTTACCCAGAAATGATTTGATATTGAGATGAATACAGCAGCATTGGACCTTTAAGGACTTCTAAAAGTGAACATTAATCTATCTATCTATAAGCTTACATTATGGGCATTTATTTAAGTTCCTGAATGTGACCTGTACAATTCCAAAGCCAGGTCAGCCCTAAAGAAACTGGGCCTGATTTGAAGGGCTCCACTTGTGCTCAGAATAGCTCAAAGAGTGTGTTTGTGTCTTTGATAAACACTTGGTTTTCTTCCTTTTCCATCAGTGGAATTTCAGCAGGATAAGAGGGGCAATAACAAACACAGGGCAAATAGGAGTGTCAAAGCATAATCAGTCTATTTAAGAAGGGCCATAATATGATGACTGTTAGCTTGGGAGAAAGAGGCCTTGGTCAGGGGACAACCCAGAAATAGAGCAAATATTGACATCTGTATCCTTCCGAATTAACATTCTCTAGTAGTTTTTGGGGTAGGTTTGTGTAATACTCCTCCTCACGCCAACATGGTTCAAACGTCAGCCAAAGGTTCTACCCAGGGTTGGTTAAGTCTGCCGGTCATTGAAAACCCCCCAATGATTCAACAACATGCACGCCTTAAAAGTCAACATGGTGGCGGGTGATATTTGAGGCCCACTGGCTACTATAGGCTGGATTCCAATCCAATTTTCCACCCTCACTTCCTCTCTCCCTTTGATGAATGTAAGCTTTATCAGGCACTGGGAGTATGCTTTTGAATTGGAATCAAGCCATTGTGCTGGTTTATACTGTGGCCTATGAGCAACATTGAAATAAGACAGATCTTTAGAGAGAGGAGAATCTGTATGCTGTGATTGTGATTGACAGTGAATGGCCCGCTCAACAATACTGGGTTATAGTGTGATCTAAGCAACATTGGAATAGACAGAGCTTGAGAGAGATAAGAGGAGAATCAGGATGTATTTCTCTGGCTTTGATTGACAGCAGAACAATGCTGGGGGTTAATCAGATCTCAGCAGGGGTGTCTGCTGTCACTGGGGTCAAGGGCAGGAGGCGGAGGGCACCAAACGGGGGCAATTGATTGGGCGAGAGGTGTCGGTGTTAAAGGAGAGAGAGGTCAGACAGAGAGCCCTGAAATGGATACAGAGCTACAAAGCCAGTGGCCATGTGAAGATTCTCCCCCCTCCACACACACACACACACACAACTTATTCTGAGAGCTCTTGATTGGAGTATTCTACAGTATAGTAGTAGACCAATTAGAAAACAAAGCTTGGTTACCATCTCCTTGAGGAGGCTAGTCTCAACATCCTTTCAATTAATAGAATATTGATAGTTTTAGTTTGACTACAGGAGCTTTCTGTTTGAACAAACACCATTTACAATATGCTTTCTGTCAACTGACAATCCTCAAGCTAATACCTCGTTCTACAAAGTCCGCTAAGTGTGTATGTGTGTGTATGCGTGTACATGTGTGTGTGTCTGTGTGTGCGCAAGAGCAACTAGTTCCGCCATTGTCCCATTGATGACTGACACACCATCTCTTCCCCCGACACAGGCAGCTCTTTGTTGTTCCCAAGGGCCAAACGAGTTCAAAAGGGGGGGGGGACTGAGGGACGGAGGGAGGAAAGCAATCTGCTGAAGGGGATGCAAGTGACAGGGGCCTTGCATGGGGTTGGCGAGGAACGGATAGAGGGGTCTTTCTGGCTGACAGGATGCAGTCTTTTTCGAGGGGAGGGGGGGGAGCGGGATGGGGGAATTAGCGAGGGAGGAAGAGAGGGAGTGGATTGTGTGTATATTATTATATGAAAGTTGTCGAAGGCCACTTTCACATCAGTTTTGATCTTTTACCCTAACTGCAGTTCATTGGAACAGTGGATAGGGTGTGAGAAGTAGCGTCAGAGCGTAGCTGTGCGTTTATGCTCAAGCCGGTCTCTGTGTCCGTATATATGTGCAATGTAAGCGTGTGTGTGCATGGAAGTGTGTCTCACTCACAAACTGGAGGAAGACATGTCCGAGGGCATGCCCTGGCTGTGGCTCCGGGTGCAGGCTTGCCTCCACTGCAGACAGCACCTCTCTGTGAACGTCCAGGATTGACTCAATGTTGGAGAACAGGATCTGTGGTAGCAGGGAGAGGGTGCGTCTGAAATGTCATCCGATTCCCTATATAGTGCACTTATTTGGACGAGAGCCCATAGGGCCTCACCACATTTTGTAAAAATATTTTTGTCAAAGCATCATTAGGATAGTTTTTAATAGGCGGCCATATTTACCTTGACATGCTCAGGCGACAGACACTGTTGCTCTTCGGCAGTTTGTCGGATTCTGTGCAAAAAGGCCTGCATGAGGAAAAGAGAAAGATAGTGGTTAGGTTCATACTGCATGTATCATACACTAGGTGGTATATGTACAGCATTATGTGATATGGGGGATTGCAGTCGTCAGTTTACGTTAGATTTAAGGGTTAGGTTGGGGGTGAACTTCATCCGGTGAGCTTCGTAAATATTATGGTTTCACCTGTGTTTAGCTTTAAGCTCTGCCTCAAATACCTTACATGCATACAGAATCCCCATGGTACGTGTAACTAATGTATACTGTAAGCCCTTGCTATAGAAGACATTTAAACCAATGTACCTGGAAAAATCGTCAGAGACACCTCTATAAATACCTCAATTATTGAGAATCACACTTTTTTTCCATTTCCTCGATGTAACTGTGCTGTGATAAGCCCACGTCAGACTGATCAGCTGCTCAGTGGCTCGCAACAGTGTGTTTGTGAGCACTGCGTCTCCCTGCAGAAAGCTGACCTGTCGCTCAAATCCTGACGAGAGAAAACTAAAAAAGGGAGGGGGTACTAGAATGCCTCCTCTGTCTCTTTCTTCCCACCTCACTTCCTCTCAGGTTGTTTGTCTGTCTCTGAATGTCTTTCACAACTTCTACGAAGCATAAGCTTGCCAAATAAGAGCAGTGTGTGTAAAATAAAATGTATGTGGCACTTGATCATGACGCCTAATAGAAAGTCCACAAGGAAACAGATTGCTCATCCGGCATTTGCAAAGTGGACCCCAACCTCTTGTGGGGTTTGGTGGCACTGCTTTACACCTCCTCATCCCTATCCACAATGACAGAGCAGGCAGATGCACACACACACAATAAAATATGTAGCAATAAAATAATCCCCTTACTGCAAATCCCACCCATCTGGCGCTCCAGGCAGACTAGAACAAATGCTCCAAGTTTTGGAAAGATTTCAAATAGGGCTTGAACCCAGGTCTGGTGCTGTTCTGCTTTGGGGTGGTTCAGGACGGGTGAATTGTGCTCCAGGCATAATATACTCATTAATCCTCCCATATGGTGACTTGTACCATGTCCATGTTGAAGGAGTCCATTCATGTGGAAGATTGCCCCCTGGCATCTTAGAAGGGGGGGGGGGGCAAGAAACAAGGGACTTCCACAATACATGGTGAGGAGGACAGGGGGATGGGCATGGAGGAGTGGTGGGAGGGGGTTTAGGGTTGGTATAGAATGGGAGAGGAGGTGAAAACGAGAGTATCGAGTCACAACTTATTTGTGACATCATAGTTCGTACAACTGCACCATGGACGGTCTCGCTCTTAACATTTCTAAATGTGCCACACGGATGTGGAAGAAGGGGGTTTGTACAAGTGCGCGAGGCCGCAAGCAACAAAGAGGTCCTTTCGGTGTCTGTGTTACATCCAGACACCAGTGATTCTCACCCGGGCTGTATTGGCTATCGGCAGTGTTCCGTCACCAAACGACTGCACTTGTTTATTTTAAGACAAGAGGGGGCAGCTTTGTCCATCTCAAATCGCCATGCGCCGCTACCAGCATCACAGAACGGGGGGCGCAGATCAGTTAACACATTGGCCGGTCAGAATTCAAAGAAAACTATTTGTGGGAGGGGGGCCCATGGCTGAATATTGAGGAGAGTCAGTATCCTTAAAAAAAAAAAAAAAAAAAAACAGGTGGCTGGCAAGGAAAAAAAGCAGACAAAACAATAAACAATGTGGAGAGAGTAGACATCACAGATTCATGCTGACAGAAATCTTCCATTGGACATGCTTCTAAAATGACTATTCATTTGTTACTTCCAAATCAATTAAGGTGGTAGATTACGTCTGACACTGTTGATTTTTCATATATCCAGGTCTCAGGTTGCCCTTTATGCAGGTTTTTGACGTCAGTGAGCAGTCATCGGGGCTTTGGTTTTCCGCTTCGGTAAGATCAACCTTTCTCTTGTTGTAAATAGGCAAATCAAGGTAAGGGAGGACACTACCATGGTTACTGTTGTCGTTTCTCGCTCGGGGAACGTGATAGAGAGGTGGAAGGCAAGCTACCAGAGGACACGACTGACCCCACAGGCAGAGCTGCTGTGATTGGGTGAAACCGGCATTCTAGGAGTCAAAGGGCACAACTTGACCCCCATAGGCTATGACGTTTGGTGAGCACTCAGGGACGAGAAAGAAAAAGCATCATGTGTATTTCTGTTGGGCACTCCCCACTGTGGTTGGGATATGCTTTATAAATTAATTATAAAAGTACAATACGCAAGGTATGCACGCCAATAAAAAAAACGTGAGTTATAAATAGCAAGCAAGGTTAGGGTCAATTCGGTTATTTATTTTTTGTCAATTGAATTGAAATACATTTTAATTCATGAGTTGTCATAGAAAACATTTGATTTGAATTGACCTGATAGCAAGACACCTGACACTGCATATGTAATCCACTGTGCTCTTACTGATAGCTAAAAATAGCATGCAGACTACATTTAGTTAAATTGTCAATACATAATGTGCTACTAACAGCACTTCAAATGATACACTGATCGGGGCCACAAATTTCATTTTGGAGATCCTCAGGATTCATCCCGGTGATTAATCGTCTGCTACTGTATGGTGCAAGGGCAGGCACAGCTGGTGAATGGAGCAGAGGAGCAAAATTACAAATCCAGGGTCTGTAGCCAGAGGGGCTATGGGCTAGAAGGGTGAATTTGTTCATATGGCACTCCCAAAGGAGATCAGCTCATTCTTAAACTCGGCTTGCCAGACAAATGACCAACAGACAGTCCAGTATTAGACACTGCAGCAATTCTTTTACTTTTCCGGTTGAAAAGCCAAATCTTAAAGAATTGAAGCAGCATACAAATACTATGAATCACAGTTAAACCACTGAATGCCTGACTCAATATCTCAACTTCTAGTTTAGCTTAGGTCTTGAGATCGAAATACTCTATCCACTTTGCTAGCAATAGGTTATACAGTAGGGATGAGAGTATCGCTTGTGGTAATTGCTGAGTCTTCAACCTTGTGTGCACTGTCTCAGTCAGGGCTTGGTTTCCAGTGTGCGATCTGGACAAAAGCATACTTGATTGATTGTTTGAGCTCCAAAGAGACTTGCACACTCTGTCACTGTTGTATTTTTGGTGGCTTGCTGCCAGTGACAACACACTCAGCGTGCATGTGCACGCACACACACGCACCTCTGCACAACTGTTCAGTCATACACCATAAGCCACAAACAACTTCGAATGCTAAATAAACCAAATCAAACCATTAAATTCTTCTACCAAAGGGGTACAATAATACTAATGAATCATTCATCACCAAGGCCCAATAGTTAATTCCTCGTACGAAACCCCTTCTCTTCCTAGCAGCCATACCTCTAATTGTTGTGCCCCTCATGAGCCACTGAGGTCTTTGTCAGGATTGCCTTGGAGATGTGCTTTTATTGCTCTCTCTGGTCTGAATACATTCTGCCCCCCCTCCTCCCTCATCCCCCTCTCCTCTTCTCTCCTAAGAGCCCACCTGCTTTCAACTCATTACTGAGCCTGACTCTGGGGTCTGTGGAACAAGAAACGATTAAATCCCACCCGCAATAACCAGGTATTAGAAAATGCCACCCAATATTAAACCCATCTTGGCTGGGTCTGGTTATTTCCATGCTTTAGCAAGAGAGGCGGGGGAACGCTAGGTATACGAATCACAGTAAAGCCTCAGTGACAACATATTCATAATTAGTTCATACAGAATGTTCACTTGTAACATGGTAATTGTGTGGACTGGATGATATGAAGGTAAAAAAAAATTAATGTTTTATCACTTTGTATGTAAACTGTCAAGTCTTTTGTCTGCAATGTCTTTTTCATTCCGTGTCGGAACCCAGTAAGACTAGCTGTCGCCATTGGCGTCGGCTAATGGGGATCCTTATTACATTAAATCAACTTTGATGCACAAGCTGGTGCTGCAGACCTAGCTTCAATATGTTATTTCAATGGTCAGAAGAGTACGTGCAAGGGAACTGCTCACTTCCCTAAACAATGAGGGTCAACAGCACCACAACAACCATTTTGTGACACCTTCAACCCTCATTTGTGACACCTTCAGCCCTCATTAACAAACACTACTACAGGTCAATTAGTTTAGACAACATTTGACAAAAGTCCCACTTTAGGTCTAGTACACAGAAGCCCAGTTACAAAAGGATTTGCTGCTGTTTATTTTCTTTTCTTTGTTGGTGCCTCTGTGGTGTGCAAACAGGAAATGAAAACTTTTTTTGTCAAAATCTATTAAAAAAAGTGTTTATTTTTTTCAAGTTAGATATGCGGTGGCTGGACTCAGAGGGGAAGGGGAAATAAACAAACAATACACACAGTGAGTGAAGATCTGCTGGCTGCCTCGCAACACAAAAGCTGCGAGGAGGCTGTCCTGCGACAGGAAGTGAAGCTTTGTGAAGAGAGGAAGTGTGCGAGTGACATGTCGGTTTGAACATTTCCAATCAGGACATGCATGAACAGAACTGCTGGTTTTGTGCAAACAACACACTGCAAGAAGTTAAGACAGAGCTGCAGAGTGTACAGTAGTGGGCTACAGCTAAATTAATAAATTAATGTTGGAGAATTGAAAGTTGGGAAATGATCATTTCATTAAGACTAACTTTGCAGTACTGTGATATTTAAACATATTAGGCCCAAAAGTCTTAGGCCCACAGATATGATTAACGCAGTTGAATTCTGAACACAGGCTACATCAAATGCTTGACTGGTTAGGAACCGTAACAAAACCTTGGATGTCACCATAAGAGACATAAGGCTGCACTAATACTACTCATAAAATGGGTTTGTTAGGGTTTTATTTATTTCTACTTCCATACTCTTTTATGTCATAGGTGAAGAGGAAGCGCAATGAGAGCTAGTAGCCAACGCCCAACCATCACCACAGACAGATAGATAGCCTTTCTCTGCCACAAGCTGCCGGAGGCATGCTCAGCCAAACATGGTCCAGTCTTGTATGACCAACAGCCAAAGGGTCAGATGTGGGTTGGTGACTGGGTTCGCCGTTTGTTGTGACTTAGCGAAGCGAGGAGGGGCCAGACCGAGAGGTGTGAACGAGCAGACGGACCATATGCTGGCATCGGGCTCTCCATTCGCTCAACTGGAAAGTGACTGGAGAGTGAAAAGGCCTGCTGCCTCCAACGTCTGCCCTCTGATTGAAGAGCCTGGGTCGGGTTCACTGGGTATGCCACAGAAAACATTTTTGAAATGGAGCAATGAACAGTGACCTTTCTTATTGGAAGTTAAGGTAGTTGGCTACCTTCTCCATTTTAAAACGTTCTCGCCGTTTCATGCCTACGGAACACAACACTGATTCTAAACACACTTTTCCGACCCAAAGCCAGTTTGACTACAAGTGGTCCCTCTGAGCTAAGCTCGCCAATCTAAACATAATTGTGTTCAAAATTCTAAATAATCACATTCAATACTGACGTAGAAAGATGGCCGCTTTCAATCAGCTCAAATTTGAGACAATTCTATTGAGAGTGGTAATGGTAACACAAGACTACATTCATTAAAGCTCGACTTCCACTGGTGTGTGGACCAAATCAACCCCATAATCCTTGTGACGCAGTTGTGTCCATAAGGACATGGGGAGGAAGAGCTACATCTCCTCTTTATATTATGAAATAACAAGCAAAATCTATCTTATGGGGAAATCTAAATTGGCACATTCAGTAAGAAACAAAAAAAAAGTGGTGCATTCAGCTAGGGATTAACTGATAGAGAAGTGGATCATTTTGCTATGTCATAACAGCCGGCAGGAGCGTTCCAAGTTGCGAAAGTGGGGTAAAATTAGAGATCCTCACACAAAGTCAGTCAGCTGTAGTGGCGATGCTGGAAGTGCCATCACGCTGTTAGCACGTGGGGTCTGTTCAGGAGGTTACAGCACGTTCAGCTAGAAATGTTTTAAGTAGAACATCGTATTGTCTGTCACCGACTTGCGTCAGCTCTACTCATTGCATTTCTATCTGCAATGTTCCAAATGTTTGCCCTCACTGAATACACACGTGGACTTACGAGAGGAAAGGGATCCCTTTAATGGGGTTATAGACGCTCTGAAAAGGTTATCCAGATTAATTTAACAGGATTAAATCAGGAGATTCACGGCACCTTGACTAGGAATGTTCTACTTCACAACCTTATGAATGACACAGGGGGTTGAAGAGGGGGCCCTTCTCGGCTAATTTGTTAAATGTCTCAAAGGATGTTCTGTTCCGTTTGGGCAGTTAACTGGCGTTGAACTAAACATCACCATTTTGTCCGTGTATCGACATTCTTTGCACAACTCATAGAGTATGCTCACTGCTAAGTCACATTGACATAGTGACACTTTCCAAACATTAACAATAACAACCAAACGTCTGATTGGGGTTGTCAAAAGTAATACTGTTGAGTTGCCGTCATTCATCTTCCCACGTTTCCTCTCCACATCAGTGATGGTTGTGTTTAAACAAGGAGCCAAAAAGGGTAAGCCTTTTTCAGTCCTTCATTCAAACTGTAGCACAGACAGGAGTGCTTTTTCGTGGATCCCATGCCGCTAATCTGGCAGAGGGGTAGGCCGAAAAAAAAGAATGATGCTAAACGTAGCACTGGGGTTTCTTAAAAAAAATGATTGTGTGCAAGCCCTCTCTCTGCACCTCATGTGATTGCAGTTGCTGACAGTCAGATGTTTTGCAGCTCAGTGCCAAGGTCTGAGGGGAAGGAAGAGGGAGAAGAGGGGGAGGGGCAAGAAAAAGCAGAAGTCACAAAAGGAGCCGCTTGTCCATTGTGAAGAGAGCAGAAGACGTGATGGAGGAGGAGGGCAGAAGGTTGGCAGGTACATTTTGCCACTAAACTGCTGCATGGTCTCACTCATGCCTTTATTAAGCAAAGGAAAAGGCTGTTATTTTGTGATGGGTGGCTGTAGGGGAAGTGGCCTAAAGTATTAGTGGTATGATGAAAAAGCAAATCAAGCGCTGGTTTCCAGGAATTACATCTGGGTACGACCATGGGCAAAGTGAAGAAAGTATGTGCGTCATTATGGTTCTCTTTTCCCTGTGTGTGCGTGCTCGTGCGTGCGCACCAGTTCAAGAGGTCAGTCAATTGAGGAGCAAAGATCCCTATTTCACCTTCTCTGGTAGGAACCCTTTCATGGGTCAATGAACAACTGTGGGTGTGAAATGCACAGGAAACACATGGAGTAAAAAAACGCAAATCGGCACGAGTGAATGCATTTATGAATCTTTCAAAATGTAACAGGATTGGAAGTCTTCCACCTTGTAGGCAATCTACTGGGCAAGAGAAAATGATATGGGAAAAAGAGTAGCTCATAAGAAACAGGTACTGCATATACTTCTAAATACATGCTGCCAACCCCATTTCATGATTCGTAATGGGGCAGAACTCTCTCACGGTAGTCTAGCAGGTCTTACATAACCAAGCATTGGGGTGGGAGTCAGGGGAGAGACTGGTACAAAGCTGGAGTATTTTCCTGTTTGCTCACCAGCGATGGCTACATCAGCATTCAGCGGCTATGGTCTTCGATGAGCACCAGGCCAGCTCAGTCACAAGAGACCCCAGTGTATCAATAACACGGCCAAGCACTAAATACACTTGTCAGGTTCTCTACCCAACCCCCCTTTTCAATTCGCTCCAGTTCCCACACCAGTAAAAATGAAGCCCCTGAGTGAATTGCAGATCCAAGCTTTGTCCAAGTAGCCTAACATCGCAGTTCACCACCCACAACCCCCCCAAAAGAAAACAACAAGCTAAAAACAGTAGTGTCCACCAAAAAAGGGGCTCTTGGTTTTTTGTTGGGAAGGGAGGGAGAGATTTGGCGGTGAGGGTGGACAGGGTAGTCTTGGAGAGGAGGCCGAGAGGCCATTTTGGGTCGACATGGCATGAAATTGAAGAAATAAATGAAGAAATCCCCTCTTTGTGGCCAGGCCACAGCAGAGCGAGAGAAAGGGCCCCATCGTGTCACCACCATGAAGGGAACCCCAACAAACCCCCTTTTCTCTCAAGACGTAAATTATCCGACCCCCCCCTCTAAAATCTTACCCTCTCCCCCACCATCCAACTCTCTCCCAAAAGCGACCCTCTTGGCCAAGTTCATCGCCAACACAAAGTCTCCTTTGAGTCTTCTCCTTTTTCTCCCCGTCTCACTTCCGCTTTAAAAGGCTTTAGAGTTCACGGCTCTTTGAGTGGCTCACACGGGCGGAAGCTGGCTCGCTACGGGGGACGATTCTGTCTCCTCCATTCGATGAAAGTGGTGCTGTAGACAGGAAGACTACAGCAGAAACTTCCTCTCAAAGACAAGAGAGATCCTCCGCGGTCTTCTCTGAAGGTCTGAGGAGCTTGGTTCCATTTAAACGACTGACAATGACTTCAGAAACGTTCGCTCGTTCGTCACACACAAGAAGTCTTGCCATACATGACACTTTGTCTGGGGGTTGTCGGAATTCCCGCAAGAAGCTGTGCTTTCTAACATAGCTGAAAAACCAACGTAAAACGTTGTACTAATTGGTTCTTAAATGTCTAGAAGGAATGGGATCACAATAATAAGAAGAATTCTAACCAAAACAAATGAGTTCCTGCAGCTACGCTGCTATGACCCATAATTAAACACGACTCGGTGAGAATGGAGGCTTCTATCATGACAGGGTACATTGTACAACGCATCTCATATTGCTACTAGCCTGTAAGTGAGAAGCCTGAACATTCAAATACCTTTGGGTTGCAGAAATGATGGAATACAGCTCGTCCTCTGAACCAGGGCCTTTTTATTGGCCCAGTGGAAAAGAAGCATGTCCAATTGGAGGGGAGGGTCTTTTTAACCATCTCATTTGGGGGTAAGTGTTCCCGACTTAACAGTCGCTGAACGTGTAATGAATCGGGTATAAATATCCTTTTATGACCGCTTGGCTCTTTCAAGTCGATCCGCCGTTGCTGCCACATAATTATGGACAGTCCCCTCCTACACACACACACACACACACACACACACACACACACACACACACTTCTAAACAATAATTACAGACTTCCAAAGCCAACTCTATAATGTGTGTTTGCGTGAGAAGTACATAGTAGTGGGGACGTGGTGGTGTGGTGTCACGTTGAGAGGTGACATGTGGCACTGGAGATAACATCTCGGGACAGATTGGAGAGGCCGTCTGGATGCGTGTCCACTGTGAAAGGGATCAGTGGGACAGGGTGAGCTGTCAGAGATCTGGAAGGTTCCACCCGTTTTGCATACCATGAGACATCTATGTCTTCCTCACTGGAAAATATAAAACAGCTCAGCTTTGATATCATTTAAAAGCTTACGGGGGTTGTCAAAACATTGACATTATTCAATCATCTAAAAACTCAGTTTAGACCCTACTTTACGTCATCTGAGATTTTTGTGTTGTGCCAGCCATCGGTTGAGACATAACACACTCTTGAATACAGGGTGGATGTTATTTCAAATCATAGAAATAGGACCCATCCCTTCAGACAACTGCAATTTAGCTGGTACACCACTGAAAATGTCCATTTCATTTACATTTTTACTTCTAATTACTACCCAAAGACGGTCAACAGTCCACCCACTGTTGAATGTCAACTTAAATGGCCATATCTATTATCTATATTTCAATAGGTTTCCTATTAAACAGAATCATTTAAAACAGATATTCCCATTCAAGTCAACATTCTCTGATGTGTGGACTTCCAACCATCTTTGTGGTACCATTTAAAAAAAGTTGCCATTTCAATTCTATTCCCATTTTAGTAGATGTATCAGTAGTGCTGAGAAATTAGTGCTTTTTGAGGTCGGTTAGGCTTCGGTTCGATTATTAAAAAAAATACAACATTTATTTGATTCTGGTTTAGATTATTTGGGTTGAATGCTGTAACACAGAATAAAACAATTAATAAAAAGTCCCATGATGGTAGTCCCATTACTGCTTATCACTTATTTATTCACATTACTTTAATAAAATTGTTCAGTTGTTGTGTATATTACATTTGTTTTATTTGATGAATTTATTTCAATTCCAAGTCATCATCTCTATAGAGCTGCTGCCCTATGCCGTCTGACAAAATCACTATTTTAGTGGTTCTTCAAAGTAAATAAGGCATACTTTTATGACTGCTGAATACCAATTATCAGTTAATTACCACAGACGTAAAAGAAAAACAGACCAGACAAGTAGATGCGCAATGGGTTATGGTCATTGTAGTCAATTACCATGTTTTATGCATAAAAATATGTAGACTATTGGCCTGTTGGAAACTACAACTCCCTACTACCTCGCACAGTTTAGACTGGATCTGATTTATCTCTAGAAAAACTGTGCAATGTGCGCATTGATCTAAGAAAATAACTAATGTTAATGTGTCTGAACCGATGGCCGGCACAACAAAAAAAACTTGATGTAAAATAGGGTCTAAGCTACAAAACATGCAAACATGAAAGCATTTTAGATAATTGACATTAAATAAATAAACAATAAATAAGCTTTTAAATGATATCAATCTCAACCATTTATCTTTGCCAGCGATGAAGACATGGATGTCTCGTGGTATGATGGGGTATGCCAAATTGGTCAACTTTGAATGTCTTTATCGCTTGAATGTTTAGGAACTCATGTCCTAAAAGTCCCCTTCTGATCACTTATACAATGAGCAAATACATATGGAAGGTTTCATTCAAATCAAAAGGGGTGCTGTCAAAAAGAGATTGAATTCAAATAGATTGGGTAACTTGTGCATCTCCACTCCATACTGCAGCCCCTTTAATTGCTGTTCACTAGATAAGATGACCGTCTAACATTTGATTAATGTAGAGGAATCGGGAGTTATTGACAGCATTGGAAGTATAGCTTCAGTATGTAGTGAAATGGTTAACCATACGAACACTGAGTGGTACAACATGAGGTGTGTGTATGTGTATCAATCAGTTCGACATACGCAGCGTCATTGAGACCCGCTGAGTAGATGGCTCGTGGGGGAAGTGCATTAGCACCCTGGCATACGATCACGGTCATAATGGGATCAAAGCAGACACCCACTGGTCCTGAATCAGACAAGAGGAGCGGAACCAGGCAGAGACAGTACCGTAGCCAATAAACAGACCCGATTCAGCTGAATGGTGTTCTCTCTGTGAAGCATTGTTCCCAGCCAGTTAGTCACCAAAACTGATGAGAACATTCAATGGGGTACAATGTTTTTTATTTAACCTTTATTTAACCAGGTAGGCTAGTTGAGAACAAGTTCTCATTTACAACTGCGACCTGGCCAAGATAAAGCAAAGCAGTTCGACACATACAACAACATAGAGTTACACATGGAATTAACAAACATACAGTCAATAATACAGTAGAAAAAAGTCTATATACATTGTGTGCAAATGAGGTAAGATAAGGGAGGTAAGGCAATAAATAGGCAATAGTGGCGAGGTAATTACGATATAGCAATTAAACACTGGAGTGGTAGATGTGCAGAAGATGAATGTGCAAGTAGAGATACTGGGGTGCAAAGGAGCAAAATAAATAAATAAATAAATACAGTATGGGGATGAGGTAGTTGGATGGGCTATTTACAGATGGGCTATGTACAGGTGCAATGATCTGTGAGCTGCTCTGACAGCTGGTGCTTGAAGTTAGTGAGGGAGATATGAGTCTCCAGCTTCAGTGATTTTTGCAGTTCGTTCCAGTCATTGGCAGCAGAGAACTGGAAGGAAAAGTGGCCAAAGGAGGAATTTGCTTTGGTGGTGACCAGTGAAATATACCTGCTGGAGCGCGTGCTGTGGGTGGGTGCTGCTATGGTGACCAGTGAGCAGAGATAAGGCGGGGCTTTACCTAACAAAGACTGTAGATGACCTGGAGCCAGTGGGTTTGGCGATGAGTATGATGTGAGGGCCAGCCAATGAGAGCGTACAGGTCGCAGTGGTGAGTAGTATATGGGTCTTTGGTGACAAAATGGACGGCACTGTGATAGACTGCATCCAATTTATTGAGTAGAGTGTTGAAGGCTATTTTGTAAATGACGTCGCCGAAGTCGAGGATCGGTAGGATAGTCAGTTTTACGAGGGTATGTTTGGCAGCATGAGTGAAGGATGCTTTGTTGCGAAATAGGAAGCCGATTCTAGATTTAATTTTGGATTGGAGATGCTTAATGTGGGTCTGGAAGGAGAGTTTACAGTCTAACCAGACACCTAGGTATTTGTAGTTGTCCACATATTCTAAGTCAGAACCGTCCACAATGACGCATCTTCTGATCAGATGGTACCATGCCATCTTTAACTGAACCCAATGAGACTAGTTTTACAACACTATAGAAAAATACAGGTAACAGTCAAAATAAAGGAAACACTAACATAGTGTCTTAACAGGGCGTTGGGCCACCACGTGTCGCCAGAACAGCTTCAGTGCGCCTTTGCATAGATTCTACAAGTGTCTGGAATGCTATTGGAGAGATGCGACACCATTCTTCTACGAGAAATTCCATAATTGGGTGTTTTGTAGATGGTGTAATACGCCGTCTCAGGCACCGCTTCAGAATCTCCCATAAGTGTTCAATTGGGTTG
Organism: Salmo trutta; assembly: GCF_901001165.1. Classification (NCBI taxonomy): domain Eukaryota; kingdom Metazoa; phylum Chordata; class Actinopteri; order Salmoniformes; family Salmonidae; genus Salmo; species Salmo trutta. The sequence goes on from NC_042984.1 coordinate 33,994,000, forward strand.
AGATCTGGTGACTGAGACGGCCATATCGTGAAACATCAGCAAGTTGAGCAGTCTTAGTCACTGAAGCTTCTGCCAAACGTGCCCCAACAATCACAGATCTCTTCTTCTAGCCATGGTAGCCAAAGAAAATTGGCAACTGGGCCTGCCCAGCATTTTTATACACGCCTGTGTGGAAGCACCTGCTTTCAATATACGTTGTATCCCTCATTTACTCAGGTGTTTCCTTTATTTTGGAAGTTACCTGTACATGACTGTACAGACATTGGGGTAAATCCTGAATTCCAAGTCAAATGTTCACTTATCAATGCATGACAAAGCGAACATTCAACGTAAGTGCATGATACGTCCCTGAAATAGGATTCCCTCAAAACACTCGAAGAGCGTTCGCCCACTCTTCCAACCCATCTCATATTTAAGGACGCATGTAGACATGGAGCACAGTCAATTAGCGGTCTTAAGATAAACCACAAGGAGTCACACACCCCATCCATCACTACTGTCACAAATCAACCTTCTCCTATTAGTCTTCAACTCGGCCGGGGGCAGAAAGTTCAACATCGGAACTCCAATTCAACGTTCATCAAAACCCTTTGGCGCTGTTCATGGTTAGAGAGTGTGTCAGAATGGAAGGTCTACTACGGTCATAGGGTTTGGTTGTGGTCAATGTTTCTCAATAGAATGGTGACCTTTGCCCCCTTCAATCCCACACATCTGGTTCTGTTTGACAATCCTGACAAACGTTTCGCTGCCCAGCAGCCTCTGTCCACAAACTGTTCCAGGCAATTACCAAAGGGTGCTGATGGGCATTCCTGGACAGTTCTCTCTGTGTGACTGGCTGACATGCCATTGGGTTCAATTCCTAACTTTTACAGGCATCCTTCCATTCTACCTTTTCACTTGGGAGGAGAAAAGAAGCCCCCTGTTCAATTAATGGGAATTGGCTTGCTCTGGGAAAGTACTTGTCCCGCTTTTGTTCAGGTCAAGATGTCAAGCGGGCATTGGTGGTCTCCATTGCTGGTCTCCCATTGCTGCCTTTTACAAGGGAGGCCATGTCACTAATTCCATCATATATCACCCATTTCGAAAACACTGTGTGACCATTAACATTCCTTGTCGTGTCTTTTTTTCCACTGAAGGCTTGTGTCACCGAAGTGTCCGCATTCAAACTGAACAACACATCTGGATAGACTCCACTTTGTCCACGTACTTCAGTGTGCTAGAAAACAAACACACAGGCCAACTGAGAACGTCACTGACTCCTGACAGGGAGAGAACAGTCTTTAAACAGACAGTGCTGCTATGCCTTTGGTATTGTATTCACAGCGACTATGCAGAGAGATCCACGTTTATCTGATCTCATGAACCACCATTTACCCCTTGAATTCCTAAAGCAAATGCTTCTGCATTAAATCAATCATTACGGCCTCACAGAAAATGATTTAACACCACAAAGAATTTAAAAACAAGAAGGAAGAAAAAAAAATTATATATATATATATATATATACACACACACACATATACATACACATATATATATACACATACACACACACACACACACACACACACACACACACACACACACACAGTTGAAATTGGAAATTTACATACACTTAGGTTGGAGTCATTAAAACTCGTTTTTCAACCACTCCACAAATTTTGTGTGAACAAACTATAGTTTTGGCAAGTCAGTTAGGACATCTACTTTGTGCATGACAAGTAAGTTTTCCAACAATTGTTTACAGACAGATTATTTCACTGTATCACAATTCCAGTGGGTCAGAAGTTCACATACACTAAGTTGACTGTGCATTTAAACAGCTTGGAAAATTCCAGAAAATGATGTCATGGCTTTAGAAGGTTCTGGTAGGCTAATTGACATCATTTGAGTCAATTGGAGGTGTACCTGTGGATGTATTTCAAGGCCTACCTTCAAACTCAGTGCCTTGACATCATGGGAAAATCAAAAGAAATCAGCCAAGACCTCAGAAAAAAAATTGTGGCCCTCCAGAAGTCTGGTTCATCCTTGGGAGCAATTTACAAATGCCTGAAGGTACCATGTTCATCTATATAAACAATAGTTCGCAAGTATAAACACCATGGGACCACGCAGCCGTCATACCGCTGTTTTTTTGTTTTCTGAGGTGTTGGCTGATTTCTTTTGATTTTCCCATGATGTCAAGCAAAGTGGCATTGAGTTTGAAGGTAGGCCTTGAAATACATCCACAGGTACTCCTCCAATTGACTCAAATTATGTCAATTGGCTTATCAGAAGCCTATCAGAAGCATGACATTATTTTCTGGAATTTTCCAAGCTGTTCAAAGGCGCAGCCAACTTAGCGTATGTAAACTTCTGACCCACTGGAATTGTGATTAAGTGAAATAGTCTGTAAACAATTGTTGGAATAATTACATGTGTCATGCACAAAGTAGATGTCCTAACCGACTTGCCAAAACTATAGTTTGTTAACAGGAAATTTGTGGAGTGGTTGAAAAATGAGTTTTAATGACTCCAACCTAAGTGTATGTAAACTTCCGACTTCAACTGTATGTATGTATGTATGTATGTATGCATGTATGTATGTATGTATGTATGTGGCAGTCCAAGTAGGATTAAAACTGGGTGATCAGTCCAATATAGACAGTTCAATGCCAAACACGTAGCTCGATATGCGCTTCCCTCCTATGCTAATCCACTCGGAAATATCTGTAACATTTTGAAAACATAGCCACAGGGTATGTGACATTATGCCACTGTGCTACTCCAGAGGTTTAGACACGTTAACTAGATTCCTCAAATTCCTAATGCAGTCTTATGCCTTGGAAAGAAATGGCTTACGAGCACACATGACTAAAAATGAAACCAAGATTAGTTGGGCCTGACACTTTCCTCTTTTTGTGTCACGGTGTGCTGTAATCTGTTGGCTTGGCAACATAACGGCTGCAATAAGGTACTAATTGTCTTGAGGGAGACCGAGCGCTGTGACTTCTTAAGGAGCACGACATCAAATGCATACCTTCCATTGGAGGGTTAAGCCTTGGCCCTAGGTTTGGAGAGAACTGTAGGGCTTGTGTAACAGAATTGTCGCAGTGTTGGAAGACAGGGGGGGATACAAAGAGAGGGCCCAATGGGGGGCAATTTACGTGAGCTTTGGGGAGGAGTAGGGGTCTGCTGGATATGCTGAGACTTTATTCAATCAAAACCTTGAGCCAGTTTCAAGGGTAAGACGAAAGGCAGTACTCCTCTTGCGCTGCCTGAAATGTGTACTTGGACTATTTTAAAATCAATAAAACAATGCTTACCACGTAGAATCCAAAGAAACAACTGGATATGTAAGCACATTTTCTTAGTGTAGAAGGACTGCTGTTCACCTTCTCAGACTCTAAAAGATATTGGCTGCCTGGCTACCCATCCACATCGCACTGGCCAACTGACGTTTCTTCTCCACGATGAGTCTGGATTGGCCTCCCTCCCCAATGATTTCTTGAACGCGAACACATTCTGACCACTCTGATTGGTCCCAGAAACTGATGGGTTGGGCCAGAGCCGGCCTACGTGATGACGTCATCAACTTTGATACTCTGATTGATTAGAGACGATCCAATCGTTGATAAATTTGTTTTGTACAACTGCTCTCATTTTCAAGTAACACAAACGACTTAAAGGATGGAAGTTTCAGACTGATTGTATGAAACGATCAATAGAGCAGCGGAAATAAATTCAGGGTGAGTAGTCAGGTAAAGATATTGGGCCTTTGGCTCCTTATTGGTTACTCATCAAGTTGAGGCACATGATGAGCTTTCGTGTCAGGCCCTTTGAAGTCTTATTAAGAAGCATATTTAAAAAGGGCCAGAAACAAACTACTTGGCAGGAGTCGGGACCCAGCAGCAACACCCCCCAGCGCTTCTATTCCAGACCCTTCCATAAAGACACGACGGGGCGTTTTCCCTTTTGCAGAGTAGAGTCTGGTTTGTTAGTTAGAGCCCTGGAGTTGGGGTTACAGAGTTGAAGCCACCGGCGCAGCGGGCGGGAGTTATAAACGGACCTATTTATAGTAGTAGACACTAGGGCAGAGAAACCTGATGCTGGCGTACCCTAGTGTGGAGAGATGGAGTGATGATAGAGCAGCTTAGAGAGGAAGCTCAAGGCTGACTTCCTGTGTGTCTTCCAAGGTAATGAGCACAACCGTGTGGGTCATCCTGTTTGTTCAGCCAGGCTTGTCATTGGCCCCACCACAGCTGGCTTGGCCACAGGAGTCAACACCAGCTTGGCAGCAAGGGGAAATAAAGAGGATTTGAAGGTTTCACCTTTAAAGAGGAAACCACAGACATATCCTCGGTCATATACTCACTGGCATGGGAAGGAACACTCAAACACACACAAATCAGATGAACCCCCTTACAAGTACGTTATCTAGTGTGTGTGTGTGTGTGTGTGTGTGTGTTTGGCCAGGGGCGGGTTACAAAGGGGCTGCATCTCCAGATGTTTCCTATTATAGGTTATGGAGTATCAAATGTTTCAAAGTCATCCCTGAACCACTTCCATCTTTTCCACATGCGCCCATGACAGACAGTGGTTATGACAGAGGTTATCACCCAGCTAATCAGAACATTACGATAATACAGAGTCTTAGGGCCATGTAGATGTCCAGGGTTGAGTTAAGTAGGAGACCGGAAAACAAAATCAGTGTTCTAAAATTGGACAAGTCCTAGATGGTAAATCCCTGTTACACTTTGTTTAAAAATGTTCTCTCCCTACTGAACACGACCCAGGTCGGGTGGAGGTTTGTGGGAGAAGCGTGTCGAGGTTTGGGTGAATATTATTGCCAATTTTTTTTGTTGTTGCAAGGCTCCAATGTTGTGACGAGTGGTCAGGATGCAAAAAGACATCTCATTTTATAAACGCCAACCGCTGTAAAAGTTGCATCTCCTTTTTTCTAGGGTTTGCTTTGACCGGAGATCTGGAATGACATTGTGGAGCAAAACGAATCCTGTTATCCCTGCCTCACACCCCTTCCCCCCCCCCCCCCCCCCCCCCCAGCCCCAGCCAATTTGATATGCTCGCTGGCTTCGGTAATTGCCAAGAGATGAGGGACGCGGGTTAGAGATGACAGAAGCTGGATAAACATCTATGAGTGTCATCCCGCTCATACGTGTATCGATTGTGTGTGTGTGTGTTTGATGCAGACTAAACATACCGGGGTTGCAACACAAAAGGTGGGGGAAACAGAATCAATGGCGAGAGCAATGGGGGGGTATTCTTTCATCAATCGCCGCGTCTCCATTTCACCCAGCCTCTCTCATAACCAGCATAGATTGAGAACAAACAACCAACCAACCGACCAAGTGCCTCTCAAAGAGGAAAAGCTGTGGGGCTTAGTGGTCAGTACAGTATCAGATTACACTCTCAATCTCCCCACCAAGGTGATCACTGACTCCCCATCTATCGGCTCAGGTGTCTTCAATGGGGGGGATAGAGAGCGACTGGGGCTATCTTTACTAAAAACATATGGCCTCAGTCCTGGCCCATCTAACCCCCAGCCAGACAGTCCTTATCAACACCAGATTGGCTGTTTGACGACAAAAGCTTGGATTCCCGGCAGGGAGAGGAGAAGCATAGCATTATCGGATTAGCCAGGATTGGAGCGAAACTGATTTTATGGATGTGTTAGAGACTTTCCACAATCCGCTGAGCCATTGATGCCACGCCATGGCCGTCACTAGATCAATGGACTTTGGGTAGCATGCGAAGAACACAGGATCATACATAGGCACACATATATAGGCACACGCACTGCCACATGCACTCACACAAAACTGGGTGCCATGAAAATGAGTTTTACAACAGCTGTAACAGTATTATCAGCCTGATCATTACAACAGCAGACAGTTCATTCTGCAATTGTCCAACTCTGTTGTTGAGGCGTAAACTCAAGTCTCTAGAGTCTAACCCCTGGAGTGACGTGAAAGGGTTAGTTAAGTGCACAGCAGTGTGCTGCTGCTGGGCTATCCACCCCCAGCCCCATCTTCACCTGAGCAAGCATGGGTTAAATTAAGAGATATTTCATGATGTAATGGCAGGCAAGAGGCTGGGGTGAAGGGAAGTAGGGGGATGAGATCCAGACATTGCCTGTATGTTTTCTAAATGCATAGAAGTTGGGAGTCATGGTGTGTGTGTTTGGTCCCCTGTTTCTTTACACCAGTTAATGAGGTTTGTTGACCGTTATGCAACGCTGCTCCACATAAAGTGAATAATAAATTGGGGATTAAACATGAAGAGGATTGCCTATGAGGAGTTATAGTCATACAGGTCTAAAAAATAAAACAGTTGATTAGTTTAATGCTTGTTCATTACTTACTTTACTTACATACACTATTCCCATAGGACAACCCCACCTTCTTGTTCATGCACATCCCCCTTCCACGTTCAGGCTCTCCATGTGAAGTGTGTAAGAGGACAAAATATTGAGTTAACTCCAGCATAGAATGCCTATCAATTGACCGACAGCCCTGTTTTCAAATGTGTAAAATCCATTGGACACATCATGCCATCATTCTTTCCAGCCCTTGGATGCTTATCAATCATATGTGGTCATTTGTATCATACATCATGTGACCTTAGACAGTTGGATCATATAGCAGGGTTTCCCAAACTTGGTCCTGGGTCCCCACCCCACCCCACCCCCCTGGTGCCAGTTTTGGTTTTTCCCCTCGCACTACGTATCTGATTCATATGACCAACTCATCATCAAGTTTGGATTATTTTAATCAGTTGTATAGTGCTAGGACAAAAACCAAAACGTGCACCCCAGGACCGAGTTTGGGAAACCATGTCATATAGCAGTTTAATAATGGCCATGGTTCAAGGTTAGGCTGTCATCATCCATCAACGAGGCCACCTGCACTGTGCATAGAGACGACGGCCCGGATAATGGGAGGAGACAACACAGGAGACTGGAAACAAAGAGATGACAAGGAGAGGTGACAAATTGAATTGCCACCTGCAGCTGGTCTAGACTCGAGCTTCGGGCACAGCGGTGTGTTCTCGGGTGACGCGTGAAAAATGAGCCCATTCATTATTCAGATGTGATTATAGAAAACGTGATACCTAACACTTACTATGAAGTGATACATTGGCTCGCAATTATCAATGAATAAATGCACACCATTACTGTCGCAAATGGGCGGGTCAGCCAGGCTACATCATTTGAATTGCGAATTGTGCTTCTATTAAATCCACAGTTTCCACTGGGGTTTTATCAGAACTTACAAGATGAACAGACTGATGAATGAAGGCGGAAGACGTTCCAAAATCAACGGTGTTGTACTAGCCCAAGCAATGGTATGCCTGTGAAGTGCTCGTTCCCCCCAACGGAAACACTATAAAATGCAGCAAATCATTATTATGGACACCACTCTACAGGCTGCCATCAACAGAAGGGTGAACTGTAGCTACACATTAAAACCAAAAATTGGAACGCGATAAAAAAAAAAAATGTATTTAGCCAGCCTAGCACAGCCAGCAGCAGCTGTAGCAAGCTGGCCATGACTTCACTTTCTCAAAGTGTGTTTGTTGCCAGCAATTTGTGATACAATGATACAACTGCTTGCCAACAGCTGAACAATATAAATGTCCCGTCTGGCAAGTAGCCGTGGGTTCAATTGAGGCAAAGAAAGAGCGATCAAAAACTTACCGATTGAAGGAAAAGCAATACCCGAACGTAATCCCTCTCGGTGTTCAAAATTTCATTTAAAACACAGAGCCTCAAACGTTGCTGGCGGTCCGAATCTTTGGTGCCGTGAACACCCCCGTTCTCATGTTGCCCGTCTTCTTCCATAATTTATATTTATCCAAAGAGTAGGAAAAGAACTCGTTCAATTATTATTGATACTTGGTTCACTGCAAAAGTATTCCGAGTTAGTTGCAGTTTAAGTCCATTTTCAACACCGCATCTTCAAACCCCAATGCAATGATGCGCAATGCGTATAAACTTCAACCAAAGTAACAAAACAAAAACATGCGTCTTTATTCTTATTTTTTTTCTCTAGAAAAGACAGACACTGCAATAAACGACGAATGACTGCTGATCGATTTGCGAGATCCGATTCTGCGACAAGAAAAAAAACAACTTCAGCTGAGAATGTACAGCTTACAATATAGGCTGAGGATCGCTAAATCACATGTTCTCAAGTTGGTTAGTTGTGTGTCAACATAAGTTTTGAGGAGACGACAGCACATGATGCAGACAGCAGTAATTTCACAGACTCTCAGAAGGCAGTCTGAAAAGCGCTTGTTGTTCTCTTGGCTTCTGTGGGGAATGAGAGTAATGCAACAACGTGCCAGTGGTCGCTTTCAGAAGTGCAGCAGTGTAGGGACAGTCTTTACGTTATCATAATGAATTTAATTAAGTTCAATATCAAATAATTCATTCTGCACCTCTTAAATAAATACATATGCCCAGTCATTCTTTCAATAAGGCTGCCTACTTATTTTTACTTTACGCATGGCACAAACCAGGCCTATTGAACAATTGATGGACAAGTCAATGGAACAGGCTGCAAATGAAGTCGACTGTTTTATGGATACAATTTAATATTTTAGAGGACTGTCATTGTTATGAAGAGGGTCTGAGAAACAATTTGCTACCACCAAGTTCCAAAGGACTCGAGCACTGTAGTTGAACGCCAACAGCAGCAGTGTCGATTTATCAATGTCAGCGCAAGGGGACCTCTTGTGGACTCATTCGGAGCACAGTATCAAACTCATACAACAATCCACTGATTCAGAGAACATTAAAAAGTGTGATTCAACTTTATTCCTCAGACACCATGTAAACAAAGGTTGGGGATCAAAAGGAATAAATGAAAAGATAAGTTTTAATCAATGCAGGTTACATTCATTATCCACTGTGATTCTCCCAGACAGTTGCATACATACATTTTGTTTTTGCCTTTTTAAAAGAGGAATGCAACAGAAAAACCTCACAATTTCTTATATTTTACATATAATTCTTCCTTTCTGTACAACACAAGTTCTTAAACATTACCAAACGACAAATAAGTATTTCAGGATAAGATTAGCTATTGATTGTATGCAATTGCTTTGATTAATTAATATTCCATAATTGTTTTCCTTAACAACAAAAAAGGTAGTCTATGTGCAAAAGCACATACATTCATAAAACCATCAAAGAGTAAGACAATCTAATTCAATAATAGATTAAACATGTCATAGACTAAAGGGGTCCATTTCAGACAAATAAATATCTATTCAAATCTTTTTCCAGCTCCTGTGAAAAGTGTGTGTGTGTGTGTAAAACCCTCCATTGTCTACATTGTCTGAATATTATATGCCCCCGGGGAGTAATTGGTGCCTGTAACTGGATTTAGACGTAGCCTTTTTAAAACAAGTCATTTTGTTTTTATTAGAATTTGATGAGTATTATTCACTGTCTTTTTGGGTCTTATCAATAGTCAATTGAATCTTGCTTTTTGACAACGTCTGGCATGTCCAATTGGAGTGGATAACAAAATAAAATACACAACTTGAAGCAACCGCATATTTAGCCAGGGAGCACGCCTCAACACATCTATAACTTATTTTTTCATCAAAACCCAGCCTTTTCGCACCACCGCCAGCTACTGTGCCCATAATTCCCACTGTGAAAATAGCTAAAATATTTCTGACACACCCCTGGACCTATAGTGCTACTGCCCCATTGCATTTGGTTTGTTAAAATTGACCCTAAGTCTTTTCGTCATTTACATTTCACAAGATAAAACTCTTCCTTGAGTATATTTCCAAACCGCAGACCACTGTAAAAAAAAAAAAAATAGTAAGTTAAAAAAAATATGTATATATAAAAGAAATGTGCTCAGTGCATAAAGACTAAAGATCAAATAAATATGTATGGAGGTTTATCCTTTTCAATCATTGCCATAAATAAATGCACATTACAGGCAGACAGTAAAGGGTTCGCTTCTGGGCTTTTAAAAGCACAGTAAGTAAACAAAAATCTGTAAACCAATTGCAATACGCAAAGTAAACTCACGATTGTATAGATGGAATAAAACTATTCATTTGCAGTGAATATGAAAATCTGTTAATTCTAATCATTTTCTGATTCCTAATCACATGTAACTGTACTTGACCTTTCCTTACTACAACTAGCCTATCAGTCAACTTGCCATCCAATGAAACAACGTGCATTTCCGCATAACGTTTTGTTTTAGAAGATGCAACAAAAAACAAAATAGATCTTGAGACAATCTCACACATTCAAAGAGACCAACAACTTTTCTCCGTACACAAGGAGATGCATTTCTGATGAAGAAGAGCAATGCCTAGACACATCATCTGACAAAAAAAGTGTGCCTTCAGAATGGAGAAGACCCACGTGCACGTCTTCCATCACTTCCATGTGTCGCGTCACGCATACAGTATAGACATGCCGTTGCGTGGGATGGAGTGACTGATCTGATTGGACTTGCAGACGAGAGCAGAAACACCTCAGATGTAAACATTGCATCTGCAGTCTCACACAAACAGCGCAATATGACCTATACGTCAAAATGGTTCAGTGCTGAAACGAATAATACTGGTCTACTTCATTGTAAGAACAATATCTACGCAATCTCTCAGTTAGCAGCTGACCAACATTAAAGGGATAGTTCACCACTACACCTTAAAAGTGGTATGAAAACAGAAGAATTTAGTTAAGGGGGTGAAGTACCCCTTTAAAAGGTCTTTGCTTATTTTTCCATGTTTTGAGACTCAGTAACTAAGCTGACAAATGGCTAATATTGCTGCAATGTTCAACTCCATCTTCTCAATGACATGGAAGACTTTGGACAGATACATGAGAGGAGAATACTGTTTTAAAACCGATTGTTTTTAGATACGATGTAAACACTTTCAAAGTAATATGTGGATCCATCGCGTAAAATGTCTTGATCCAACTGCAGTTCACCAAATCTCTCACCACAACCACCCGCACGGTATCGGCCCAAAACATTGCATCCAAATCCCAGAGTCTCTCCTTCCTCTCCCCAGCTGTGTCGATATGATACATGTCAAATGATCATGTAAACCTATATTAGGAGTCTGGTCCATCTGCATTTAGGCTACATCTTCATTAAAAAGAGAAACTCTAAAATGGAGGATTAAAAGGCCAATAACGTTGTTCACTCTTCATCACAATATAAAAAAAAAGGACCAAAAGTAGATTATCCTATTGCAAATTATAGAGCGTCAGAAACTGGTGCCACAAAGCATAGAGTAGACTGATAAGGATGTGCAGTATATTTTCAATGCCAAGTGTCCAGAGCTTAACTGGGGCTTAGTAGCCACCAAAAAGACAGGCTCAGATGTGTTCGTACTACAAATGTACTGCTTGCACCTGGTAACAATTTTTTACACTGCTCTCGACGTCAATGGCAGCGTTTGACATAAATAACAAAATAGAACTGTATAAATATAGAGAATCTGGGGCTGTGTGTGTGTGTGTGTGTGTGTGTGTGTGTGTCTGTGTGTGTCTGTTAGTGTTTTTCAAAGGGAGGGGGGAGGTCAAAGGTGAATAGGCCTCCCCTCCCCCACGTCTTGGAAGAGTGAGGTGTAGAACTCGGGCTCCAGCTGCTTGTTGCGGTAGCGGTGCACGACGTCTGCAATCTTCTGTTTGCGCCGCACGTGTGGCGGGCTGTACGTCTCGCTCTCCAGTCGCTTCCGCCGGCACACGTTGATGACCGTCTGGCGCACCAGGAACCCTGGGAGAAAACAGCAAGCAGAACGTGACATAATGAGCCAAACAAAATAGGAGTGGAATTTAGTCATATTTGTAGTTTGTAATATCCCAGGGGCAGGATGACAAAACCGCCAACACGGCAATGGGTAGAGAAGGAAGCATAACATAAATGACTATAAGCCAGAGAGAGACAGTAGAAATTAATATAGAGGTAGAAAGAGAGAGAAACAGAGAAATTAGAGGAAAAAAAAGAGATGATTTGGTCACCTAGTGCTCTGCGGCTGACCACCATGCCGTCCACCAGGGGGATGACCATGTTGAACTTGCCCATGGCCCCGTGGAGCCTGACCCGGAACAGACCCGTCCTTAGGGGGTGGATAAAGATCAGGGGTATGTCCTTCTCCAGGAGCCCAGACCTGAAGAGGGGGAGAGTTGAAGTGGAGGAGGGAAAAAGGTGCAGAGAGAGAGCGGTGGGGTTTGAAGAAGGACATGACATTTCCATTCTATTCAACAGGAAATATGAGACTTGGTCTTCACCATTACAGTGTGATGTAAACTAACCTACTGAAAATGTGACACAGTGGATTTTAGAGTGGCCTAACTTTAATTTTACACAATATTGAAACACATACTCAAGCTTAATTTACAATAGTTTTTGGTAAGTGTTTAGGGTTAGTGTTTGGTTGGGCGTGGGCCTTAGTAGCCTACCTGCAGGAAGTGCTGTTGTTCGCCTCCAAACCAGTGCCGGTTTCCGCCAAGAGATCAGACAGAGGGAAGTTCTCTAGAGAAAAACAACAACGGGGCCATTTGAGGGGAAACACCTTCAACAGTTTCTCACTTTGGTTTCTCACTTTCAAAGGCAGGTCCTAACGGAACAGTAAAAAAATCATGAGTGGTCTCATCACATTGTACAAGGACAGACATCAGAAATGACACAGAGCCATGATGACGTAAAGTGAAACTGTACTAGGGGACACACAGTGGTTTTTAGGGGAAGTTATCGGAGGTTGTTTACCGATGTCATCGTATCGCTCCACCCAGATCACTAGCACCTTAGTCTCAGGCCCCAGGGGAGGGGCAGTCTTTCCTGTGGAGGACCTCTTAGTCTTCACCATAGAACTCTGCTAAAGGAGAGAAGAGACCAGAGAGATATAAATACACAGGCATAGGGGTGTCGAGATACACTGAGATTTAACCTATTCCTCAAAAGAATGCAAGAAACCAACATTCAAATATGTAAACTGTATCCAATGCATTAGTTTAAAAGGTCCAATGCAGCCATTTTTATTTCAATATCAAATCATTTTTGGGTAACAATTAAGTACCTTAATGTTACGGTTTTCAATTAAAATGGTCAAAAGGAAACAAAAATGTATTCCTTGCAAAGAGCCATTTCTCAAGCAAGAATTTTGCTAGGACTGTCAGAGTGGTCTAAGTGGTGAGGGAAAAACTGAAAACTAGCTGTTATTGGCAGAGAGGTTTGGAGCTCTTTCTCATCAGTCTATTAACTCATTTACCGCCTGGTGACGGCACCAGGCAGGCCAAACTCAAACCCACCAAAGCAGGTGGGATTTCTTTTCAAACAGCTCTTATACTAAAATGGCATTATAATAATTTTCCCAATTTCACAGTATTATAGCAACCACAGTGTAGAAATATATATATAAAATACAGGAAAAAAACACATTTTTGACTGCACTGGGCCTTTAAGTCTTTAAATATTTTTTGGCTATATAGGCAAAAAATTTACGTATATATATATCTCAACAGAACAGAATATATATCAACAGAACAGGAAAAAAAACACGACAAATCTTAGACTTGATGGTTCATGCCACTACGAAAACCCTGTTGAATCTGTCCCCTCAGTTGGTAGAGCATGGCATAAACCGTATGTACAGATGACTAAGTCGCTTTGGATAAAAGTGTCTACTAAATGGTATATATTATTTTTAATGCAGGATTGTGGGTTAATTACCCTTTGGGAAGCTGCTAGGTTGTCTGAGTGGTTGGGGAAGAGCTCCAGTGTTAGCTTGGGTTGTTTTAGTAAACTAGGCAGGAGGTCTGTGTGTGTGTCTGCCTCCACTGTAGAGTCACTGTGCACCGAGGAATCCTCTGTAAACACAAAAACAGCTATCAGCCACCCAGGGATGGGCAAAACTGTATCTTCACATAGGCTGCATTAAAAAGACATTACACAACAACAAAAACCATCAAAGTTTGTCAGATGTTTTACACTTCAAAAAGGATCTACCATTAACTTCTTTGGGATAGGGGGCAGTATTTTCACGTCCGTATAAAAAACGTACCCGATTTAATCTGGTTACTACTCCTGCCCAGAAACTAGAATATGCATATAATTAGTAGATTTGGATAGAAAACACTAAAGTTTCTAAAACTGTTTGAATGGTGTCTGTGAGTATAACAGAACTCATATGGCAGGCCAAAACCTGAGAAGATTCCATACAGGAAGTGCCCTGTCTGACAATTTGTTGTCCTTCTGTTGCATCTCTATCAAAAATACAGCATCTGTGCTGTAACGTGACACTTTCTAAGGCTCCCATTGGCTCTCTAAAGCCGCCAGAAAGTGGAATGGGGTGTCTGCTGTCTCTGGGCAAAGAACAGCAGCAGAATTTGTAAGTGGTCAGCCTGGGGACAGTGAGACTGGAGATGCGCGGTCACGAGACTACTCCATTTTTTTTCTTTCAGCCTTTGAATGAATACAACTTTGCCCTGTTGGAATATTATCGCTATTTTACAAGAAAAATAGCATAAAAATTGACTTTAAACAGCGTTTGACATGCTTCTAAGTACGGTAATGGAATAGTTTGACATTTTTTGTCACAAAATGCGCTCGCGCGTCACCCTTCGGATAGTGACCTGAACGCACGAACAAAACGGCGGTATTTGGATATAACTATGGATTATTTGGAACCAAAACAACATTTGTTGTTGAAGTAGAAGTCCTGGGAGTGCATTCTGACGAAGAACAGCAAAGGTAATCCAATTTTTCTAATAGTAATTCTGAGTTTAGTGAGCCCCAAACTTGGTGGGTGTCAAATTAGCTAGCCTGTGATGGCCGAGCTATGTACTCAGAATATTGCAAAATGTGCTTTCGCCGAAAAGCTATTTTAAAATCGGACATAGCGATTGCATAAAGGAGTTCTGTATCTCTAATTCTTAAAATAATTGTTATGTATTTTGTGAACGTTTATCATGAGTAATTTAGTAAATTCACCGGAAGTTTGAGGTGGGTATGCTAGTTCTGAACATCACATGCTAATCTAAAAAGCTGGTTTTTGATATAAATATGAACTTGATTGAACAAAACATGCATGTATTGTATAACATAATGTTCTAGGAGTGTCATCTGATGAAGATCATCAAAGGTTAGTGCTGCATTTAGCTGTGGTTTGGGTTTATGTGACATATGCTTGCTTGGAAAATGGCTGTGTGATTATTTGTGTCTATGTACTCTCCTAACATAATCTAATGTTTTGCTTTTGCTGTAAAGCCTTTTTGAAATCGGACAATGTGAGTTTTATCTTTAAAATGGTGTAAAATAGTTGATTGTTTGAGAAAATTGAATTGTGGTATTTTAGTTTGTTTTGTATTTCGCGCCGTGTGATGCCATTGGCTGTTGGCTAGGGGTTCCGCAGGCGAAACGGGGTTCCGCTAGCGGAACGTCTGTCCTCAACAGGTTAACATAAGACCACGTCCCAGGCCATCTGTTCTGCCACAATCCAAAATGAATGGAATAGGTAAGTGGACTCATCTTGACAGAGTACTTTCGAGGTCTGAAAACATCCGAGTCCCTTTAAGACAAAATAAAATTACAATTTAAATACAAAATACGAGCATTTGTAAATGCTGACCGGAGTCCGTCAGCGACGGAACGACAAAGGCGATCTCAGTCAGAGCGTCAGCGTAGTAGAGCACCTTCTTCTCCCCGTTGAATACAGAACCCCCAGTGTCCTCCGGTGTTGCTGCCTCCTCTATGGCGACAGAGAAAAATATGAAACATTACATATTTATCTCGTCTGAGATATAGAATTAGAATAAGAAAATGTGTAATATGGCCCGGGCAAACCAAGACATATTTTGGCTATCACCCTGGCTTTATGAAGCATTACCTATTCACCCTAACCAAGACATATTTTGGCTATCACCCTGGCTTTATGAAGCATTCCCTATTCACCCTGACCGAGACATAGAATTACAATAATAATCTTTATTATGCTGTATCTACAGCCTGAGTCAACCAAGACATCGCCCTGGCTTTAGCTCAGCAAGCTAACACCTTCAGTGGTGAATGTGTCACACTGACAATATATGCCCGGATCTTCATCTTTGAAACTTTTTCCTGAGACCCATGGACATGTTCTAGCTATCAGAGCTAATCCCATGGGGTGCACCAATAGCCTGGGTTCCATGTCGGTTATTAATACGACCCCTGGGTGGGTGGGCTCACCTATCTGTTGTGAGTCGTTGTCGCTGCTGCAGGAGTTAAGGGACCAGCTGGTGTCCAGGTGTCCGGTCCAGCCGGGGTGGCGGCCCACATCCACGGGCCAGCCCAGAGACAGCAGGAACTCCAGGAAGTGGGGCTGGACACTGGACGACGTCTCCACGTTCCTCAGGATCTACCAATTACAATGCATCATTCACACAGTGGATCAGGATCTACCAATCACAATGCATAGAGATCGAAATACAGTGTAAACTGCCATGAGAAAATTAATCAAAAGTAATAAGTTCTCACCTCATGGCTGGTTTTCTGTCCCGCCCTCACATAGAACACAAAGACAGTGTCAAAAGGTCGGCATGGCAACAGGTCCAAGTAGGCGATGTCATCAAAGAACCCTGGCATTGAGGACTCCAGTCCAATGAGGTGAGGGGGTAAACGGCTGTTGCCCGGTTCCTAAAGTAAGAGAGTCAGTACAACGTGAACAGGTCATGCTTTAGAGCTATGGCCCCTTTTCAATCAAACCCAGAAACTGGATTTTGCGACAGGTGAAGGCAAGACGGTAGCTGACAGAAGGCTAGGCAGAGAGACCAAACATTGAATTGAGGTAAATTATAACATTTTCCATAAACAACAGCGGCCAACCACTGACTAAATAGTGTCCCGAATAAATTACAAACTACAGTTCCCAACCACTGACATAAACTTCAGTTCTGAACACTATGAAACTACAATTCCAAACCTTCAGTGCCTCTAGAGATAGGAAGCCGAAGTGAGAGAGGAAGAGGCGGGCCGTCTGGAACTCCTGGGCGGGCGGAGGGGGTTTGCAGTCAGTCAGGGGGTCTGGGAATGACTTGGAACTCCAGACGTCCTCGCTGTGGCGCTCCAGGGAACACTCATACTCAATCTGCTTGGTCATCATGCTGCGCAGCCTATCATGCTGCATCTCCAGCTGAGAGGAGGACGGGCAAGGTCAAGTTTGTGTGACTGGAGGCAACTATAAGGATGCAAAGCACTCACCAGGGTTGGGTTAAATTGGATTTAAATTCAGGAAGTAAACTGAAATTCCTATAAAAAAAAATGTCTTAACTGAATTGTGACCCGATTCAGGAAACTAGGCGTATGTCGCAATTCACGACTTTACAGGAGCCGTTTTCTTTTTATCAAAATACGTTTTTAGCAGAAATGCCTTCTCGAACATGTGAACTTTGATGTGCCTTAATAACAAACTTGAATACCATCTGTAAATACGAATAAAATATTTTAAAAAGACAGCAACTTTCCCACTAGCCATGATTGGCTAAGGTAATGAGTGGGCTGGACATGCAGAGAGAGGAGAGAGGATTGATCTGCCATATAGAAGGGTTCTGTCTATTTGAGCTGGTCGGTCTGTGTTGGTAATCCTATCGAATGCAGCTTTTTTTATGTAGTGGAGTTGCATAAGTGTTGCTCTCCACTTTCTGGAGGATCAAGTTTTGAAATAAGTGGAATTAGAGTATGATAACGAAAGAGATGGAGAAAACACCTGTCTCCGGATTACATCTTCAAACTAAGGGCAGCTGTGGCATGGCGTTCGTGACAGGGAGATGCGTCCATCATGCATGATGATGTATACAGGTAAGATAGTCTAGCATTAGCTAGCTAATTACTTAGATATTACACATTTCTAATTTTGACAGGAAGTGGTTTTATTTCAAGCTAAAGTTTATTGTTAGCTAGCTAGCTAACGTTAGCTGGCTGGCTGCCTACCTGATGTTATTATTCATATCCCAGAGCCGTTTGCTTTTCTAGTTAGAGCCTAATGTTAGCTAGATAACATTCAACCTGGTTGGTTAGCTCCCAGCATATTCATGCAGGGTCGTAACAACATGATTTGCCACTGTGTTAATTGTTGTTTAACTAGCTAACGTTAGCTGTCTGGCTCGTTAGCTAACGTTACGTGATTTGTGTGATCTTACACGTCGTTTACCTAGCTAGGTTCATTGTTTACCTAGCTACATGTCTTAAGCTAAAGTGTACAACACCCGTTGAATATGTCTGGTGTCAGTAAACGTCCGCAAAAAAGCATAATGAAATTGTTGCCAGCAGAGCTGCTCAGGCTGTTTTCATATTATCCAGAGGTAAACAAATCATCGGCCAGAGCATCAAGTTTGAGCTCTGAATGAGATGGGTGGGGCTAAAGCTTAAGAGGGTGTGAACAATGCTGAATGGGTGTAGACAAAGAGCTCTTCACTAGATATCAAAACATTCAAAGGCCATTTTCTCAAAAGTGAGTTTACAAGTTCAGCAACTTTCAAAGCAGAATTACTTTCCCATTGTTCCTCAAAAATGCAGTGTATGATATACCATTTTGTAGCTCTGAGTCTCTACTTTTATCCAATGTAAAAAACACAATTTAAAATGCTGCTACATAAAACCGAATCCAGGTGGTGAGTCACAATTTAAATGAAATTGACCCCAATCCTGACACACACTCAAACCTCCCGTTGTATAAGGTTTGTAAATATATTAGTGTATGTACCTGAGACTGTACCCACCCTATAATCATAAACAATGTAAGTAAACCAAGTTCTGCCACAACCATACCTCTACCACAACCACTGCAATCAAGAACAGATCAATGTTAGTCTAAGGGCTCTATTAATATCTGAGTGGCATAATTATATCAAAACAGCACAGTGTTCTGGCTTTGATATAATAGAGCCCCCAGTAACCCAGATTAGATAGTTAGGGAGTAACATTGTGAGTATTCTCCATTTTCCACCCTTTCATCCCATCAGTGATCTGGTTAACCCTTGACCTGCGTCGGACTCCTGAAAAATGGGACAACTCACGTGTGGGTGATTATTCTTCAGTGTGTATGTCACACTCGCTTCATCCTGTCAGTTCATAGAAGACACTTGATTCCACAACAACAATATACCCAAATAATATTAAGTCTCCATAAAGCCTCCATAAACACCTTTTACTCTCTGTGCCAAAGTTTCTCTTAAAAAGTCATTCACTTTAGAAATAGTTTATATTGCACTACATTTTGGCACTGATAAGGACTGTGTTCGAATACACTCAACTACCCTCCTCTACTTGCATTCTTTCCTTCCTTCATGACCATGGATAGTTGAAAGAACTGGATAGGTGAAAGAACTCATATGAAAACCTATCAAGGTACTTTCAAATTGTTAGTCGTGAAGGAGAGGATAAGAAAAGTAGGATTATCAAGAGTTTTGACACTTGACCCTATGGTATCCTAACTATTGGGGTCGTGATGCGGTTCGGTCCCTCTCACCTCTTTGTTAACGATGTCGTCCAGGTCTGGGATGCTGACGTCGGCTTTGACCAGGGGGATCTTGTCCACCTCCTCAGG
This sequence comes from Salmo trutta, assembly GCF_901001165.1. Lineage (NCBI taxonomy): Eukaryota > Metazoa > Chordata > Actinopteri > Salmoniformes > Salmonidae > Salmo > Salmo trutta. Next base: position 34,013,569 of record NC_042984.1, read on the forward strand.
GAAGGGCCTCTGCTTGACGGTGTAGCGAATCCCCACGTCATTGTTAGGCGCTGGGCGGCCCTCAGGGACAAACACCTGCTGTAGGAGAGCAAGGAATTATTATATACAGTTGTGTTTAGTATTAATAACAGTGGTGTATTCTTTACTGTTTAGTATTAACTGCTGGAGTAAACAGTTACCACAAAACTCACACTTAAATAATCCCTTTTACACACACACACACACACACACACCTCAGCAAAAAAAGAAACGTCCCTTTTTCAGGATCCTGTCTTTCAAAGATAATTCATAAAAATCAAAATAACTTCACATATCTTCATTGTAAAGGGTTTAAACACTGTTTCCCATGCTAAACAATTAACGAACATGCAACTGTGGAACGGTTGTTAAGACACTAACAGCTTACAGACGGTAGGCAAATAAGGTCACAGTTATGAAAACTTAGGACACTAAAGAGGCCTTTCTACTGACTCTGAAAAACACCAAAAATAAGATGCCCAGTGTCCCTGCTCATCTGCGTGAATGTGCCTTAGGCATGCTGCAAGGAGGCATGAGGACTGCAGATGTGGCCAGGGCAATAAATTGCAATGTCCGTACTGTGAGACGCCTAAGACAGCGCTACAGGGAGACAGGACGGACAGCTGATTGTCCTCACAGGATCGGTACAGACGAACATCACACCTGCGGGACAGGTACAGGATGGCAACAACAACTGCCCGAGTTACACCAGGAACGCACAATCCCTCCATCAGTGCTCAGACTGTCCGCATTAGGCTGAGAGAGGCTGGACTAAGGGCTTATAGGCCTGTTGTAAGGCAGGTCCTCACCAGACATCACCGGCAACAACGTCGCTGGACCAGACAGGACTGGCAAAAAGTGCTCTTCACTGACGAGTCGCTGTTTTGACTCATCAGGGGTGATGGTCGGATTAGCGTTTATCGTCAAAGGAATGAGCGTTACACCGAGGCCTGTACTCTGGACCGGGATCGATTTGGAGGTGGATGGTCCGTCATGGTCTGGGGCAGTGTGTCACAGCATCATTGGACTGAGCTTGTTGTCATTGCAGGCAATCTCAACGCTGTGCGTTACAGGGAAGACATCCTCCTCCCTCATGTGGTACCCTTCCATCCAGACATTCATCCAGACATGACTCTCCAGCATGACAACGCTACCAGCCATACTGCTCGTTCTGTGCGTGATTTCCTGCAAGACAGGAATGTCAGTGTTCTGCCATGGCCAGCGAAGAGCCCGGATCTCAATCCCATTGAGCATGTCTGGGACCTGTTGGATCGGAGGGTGAGGGCTAGGGCCATTCCCCCCAGAAATGTCTGGGAACTTGCAAGTGCCTTGATGGAAGAGTGAGGTAACATCTCACAGCAAGAACTGGCAAATCTGGTGCAGTCCATGAGGAAGAGATGCAACGCAGTACTTAATGAACCTGGTGGCCACACCAGATACTAACTGTTACTTTTGATTTTGACCCCCCCTTTGTTCAGGGATACATTATTCAATTTCTGTTAGTCACATGTCTGTGGAACTTGGTCAGTTTATGTCTCAGTTGTTGAATCTTGTTATGTTCATACAAATAATTACACATGTTAAGTTTCCTGAAAATAAACGCAGTTGACAGTGAGAGGACATTTCTTTTTTTGCTGAGATGTGAGATATATATATATATATATATATATATATACACATACATACACACACACACACACACACAAAGTGGCTTGGAAAGTATGTACCCCCTTGGCATTTTTCCTATTTTGTTGCCTTACAACCTGGAATAAAAAAAAATTGGGGGGGGGGGGGTTGTATCATTTGATTGACACAACATGTGTAAACATTTGAAGATGAAGATTTGAACTTTAATAATTGAAAATATTTTTTTATTGTGAAAAACAAGAAATAAGACAAAAAAACAGAAAACTTGAGCGCCCCCCAACATCAAAACTTTGTAGAGCCGCTTTTTGCAGCAATTACAGCTGCAAGTCTCTTGGGGTATGTCTCTATAAGCTTGGCACATCTAGCCACTAGGATTTTTGCCCATTCTTCAAGGCAAAACTGCTCCAGCTCCTTCAAGTTGGATGGGTTCCGCTGGTGTACAGCAATATTTAAGTTATACCACAGATTCTCAATTGGATTGAGGTCTGGGCTTTGACTAGGCCATTCCAAGACATTTAAATGTTTCCCGTTAAACCACTCGAGTGCTGCTTTAGCAGTATGCTTAGGGTCATTGTCCTGCTGGAATGTGAATCTCTGTCCCAGTCTCAAATCTCTGGAAGACTGAAACAGGTTTCCTTCAAGAATTTCCCTGTATTTAGCACCATCCATCACTCCTTCAATTCTGACCAGTTTCCCAGTCCCTGCTGATGAAAAACATCCCCACAGCATGATGCTGCCACCACCATGCTTCACTGTGGGGATGTTGTTCTCGGGATGATGAGAGGTGTTGGGTTTGTGCCAGACATAGTGTTTTTTTTGATGGCCAAAAAGCTCAATTTTAGTCTCATCTGACCAGAGTACCTTTTTCCATACGTTTGGAGAGTCTCCCACATGCCTTTTGGCAAACACCAAATGTGTTTGCTTATTTTTTTCTTTAAGCAATGGCTTTTTTCTGGACACTCTTCCGTAAAGCCCAGCTCTGTGGAGTGTATGGCTTAAAGTGGTCCTATGGACAGATACTCCAATCTCCGCTGTGGAGCTTTGCAGCTCCTTCAGGGTTATCTTTAGTCTCTTTGTTGCCTCTCTGATTAATGCCCTCCTTATTTAGGGGCTTCATAGCAAAGGGGGTGAATACATATGCACGCACCACTTCCATTAAAAAAAAAAAAATTTAAACAAGTAATTATTTTCATTTCACTTCACCAATTTGGACTATTTTGTGTATGTCTGTTACATGAAATCCAAATAAAAATCAATTTCAATTACAGGATGTAATGCAACAAAATAGGAAAAATGCCAAGGGGGATGAATACTTTTGCAAGGCACTGTGTGTCTCTGTGTGTGTGTGTGTGTGTGTGTGTGTGTGTGTGTGTGTGTGTGTATGTATGTATGTATATATATATATATAAATAAAATTAGTTAGGCTGTCTTGTACACATTCACAGTGTGCAGTCTATAGACAAAAAAAAGCAGATAAGAGTTAGTAAAAAAAAAAAAGATTAAAAAAAGGAGAGTAGTCTCTAATCTTGACAGCTTCAGATGGTGCCTGCTCTTGGTGAAGGCCTCAATTCTGCTGTTGGATGGTGGTGCTGGAGTTGGCTCCATTAGTGGTGCAGGAGTTGCTCTATTAGTTTAGTATGCTAGCAGTTCTATTGCTAACATTTCCCTATTTGAATAGATGACCGCCGCCTTACATAATAATACTCGTGTGCAAGAGATCCTCCAATACTGTTACTGAGCTGAGCCGTACTGAAACAATATCAGCGCCAGCACAGTACGGAGTGAGTGTGTCTAACTGGCAGACCAAGGTGGCCAACTCCTCTCACCCTCTGGTTGGCCCGTGCTCCTCTGGGCTGGTGGAAGAGTTGCATAGTCCAAGCATGTCGGCCGGCCATGCCCCGGATCAGGACCGTCACTGACGGGCTGGGGTCTGAGAAGACAGCAGAAGCAGTTACACCGGGCTCCCAGTGAAAGTGGAAACCAACTACTAGTTCGAGCCAAAATAGCCTCCTGACTAGCCACCTGCCACTGAGATGCCTACTCGCTGTCATAAGACACTATCCTATTTGCATTTATGAATCAGTCTCAGTACTTAACTGTTCACTTTACAAGATGAGTCCAATTGAGCAACACAAACATCAAATACAACAATATTACAACCTGTAAATAAATATAAAGAACAACAACAATCATCAATACCATAAAGGACAACGTTACTAAAGCAATAATACATGAGGGGGGTGACTTATTGTGGTTATAAACAAGGCTGCGCTGCAGTCTTCGCCTCGTACCGTCTACCACCACAGCCGTGCTAGTACCACAGTAAATCATAACCCAAGTGAATTATTGCTTTAGAAAATGGTTTTACACGCCCCACACTCACTCTGCTCATTGCCCAGTGGCTGCTCCAGCATGGCCAGGATGACTGAGTTGTCCAGGACAAAGTAGCGGAAGTTGCTGGGCCCAGTGGCGCTGAGCCGGGCGTAGCGGATCAGAGTGTCCTCGTTTAGCAGGCTGCAGGTAGAGGCTGGGCCGCTTGGTGATGGGAAGGCCCCCAGGACCTGCATAATACTGGACAACAACAAGAGAGGGAGGGGAGGGACAGATACAGACAGTGGTTTCAAAGAGTCTAGACTGATCCCCAGATGGGACCAACAAACATTAGTCATTTGTTTTATTAGTTATTAATGGACCATGTGTACTTCTGAGCATAAACGCAGTCGTTTCTTTTAGAGCACACTGTAGCAAAACCTTTTGAAACAGAGAACAAAAATCAGCATTTTTTATTGGACAAGTCTGGGTAGTCCCACACTGTATCAACCAGTTTCCTTCCAGTTGGTGTCTAATGAACACAACCAAGGTGTTTAGTGTATTGTGCTGGATTTAGAGCCTCACCAGGAAAGGGTGGCCTCTGCTGCATCCTTGACCCTCATGGAGGCGGGGTTGTGCTCCTTCTCTCCCTTGTGTCTCACCTCCTGCTCCTGTTTGGACTTGCTGCCTGAGATACCCAGCTCTACAATCTCCAATACCTCCATCAGACAGTCCTGACGGAGAGGCACGTCAAACACAGGCATCACGCTACACATATTTAACTCCACATAAACCTTTCAATGGTAGTGTGTGGTCACTTAGAAATGTCCTTGTTTTTGAAAGAAAAGCACATTCTTTGTCCATTAAAATAACATCAAAATGATCAGAAATACAGTGTAGACATTTTTAATGTTGTAAATGACTATTTTAGCTGGAAACGGCAGATATTTAATGGAACTCCTGTGTTCCAATGGCACGTTGTTAGCTAATCCAAGTTTATCATTTTAAAAGGCTAATTGATCATTAGAAAACCCTTTTGCAATTATGTTAGCACAGCTGAAAACTGTTGTTCTATTCAAAGAGGCAATAAAACTGGCCTTCTTTAGACTAGTTGAGTATCTGGAGCATCAGCATTTGTAGGTTTGATTACAGACTCAAAATGGCCAGAAACAAAATAACTTCCTTCTGAAACTTGTCAGTCTATTCTTGTTCTGAGAAATGAAGGCTATTCCATGCCAGAAATTGCCAAGAAACTGAAGATCTCGTACAACGCTGTGTACAACTCCCTTCACAGAACAACACAAACTGTCTCTAACCAGAATAGAAAGAGGAGTGGGAGGACCCAGTGCACAACTGACCAAGAGGACAAGTGCATTAGAGGGTCTTGTTTGAGAAACAGACACCTCACAAGTCCTCAATCGGCAGCTTCATTAAATAGTACCCACAAAACACCAGTCTCAACATCAACAGTGAAGAGGCAACTCCAGGATGCTGGCCTTCTAAACAGAGTTGCAAAGAAAAAAGAAAAAGCCATATCACACACTGACCAATAAAAATAAAAGATTAAAGATGGGTAAAAGAACAGAGACACTGGACAGAGGAAGATTGGAAAAAAGTGTTACGGACAGACAAATCTAAGTTTGAGGTGTTCGGATCACAAAGAACAACATTAGTGAGACGCAGAAATGTCAAGCATGGTGGAGGCAATGTGATGGTCTGGGGGTGCTTTGGTGATGTTAAAGTGGGAGATTTGTACAGGGTAAAAGGGATCTTGAAGAAGGAAGGCTATCACTTCATTTTGCAACGCCATGCCATACCCTGTGGACAGCACTTAATTGGAGCCAATTTCCTCATACAACAGGACAATGACCCAAAGCACAGCTCCAAACTACGCAATAACTATTTAGGGAAGAAGCAGTCAGCTGGTATTCTGTCTATAATGGAGTGCCCATCAAGCCAATCCAACTTGTGCGAGGTGCTTCAGGAAGCATGGGGTGAAATCTCTTCAGATTACCTCAACAAATTGAAAACTAGAATGCCAAAAGGTCTGCAAGGCTGGAATTGTTGCAAATGGATGATTCTTCGACAAAAGCAAAGTTTGAAGGACACTATTATTTCAATAAAAAAATCATTATTTATAACCTAACCCTGTATTTCCTTTTCAACTAATTTCATGTATGTTTTCATGGAAAACAAGAACATTTCTAAGTGACCCCAAACTTTTGAACGGTAGTGTATACAAAAACTTAGTCTACTCTAAAATCCACTTTAACACAAAGCATATTGCCATTTGGCACATTGCTGTTGAATAAAACACAATGTATTAGTATAGACCTACTGCCAAAGCCCTTTTACTGGGTAAAAGTTTAGTTATGACACATTTTTCCATCTTAGTCATTTAGCAGAACCTCCCACTAGGTTAAGCAGGGGGAAAACAACCACATATCTCAGTTATTGCAAGTGTTATACTTATGATATGGTGGGTAGTTTAGTGTTAGCACAGTTAGGCAACACACTACCAGGATACACTTACTCACACCATACCCAGGTGGCAGCACCAACCGGGTCAGTGGTGGGTGTTCAGCCTTATTAAGCCCACAGGTGGAGGCAATGTGGAGATGATTAGTGTGCAAGCTTGCAGAGCCAGGAGGCTGCAGTTTTTTATTTTCTTGCTGGCCATGTGGCCTTTGGTTTTGGGTTGAATCCTTAGTTTTGGACATGTCCTTTTTAGTATACAGTTGAAGTCAGAAGTTTACATACACCTTAGCCAAATACATTTAAACTCAGTTTTTCACAATTCCTGACATTTAATCCTAGTAAAAATTCCCTGTCTTAGGTCAGTTAGGATCACCACTTTATTTTAAGAATGTGAAATGTCAGAATAATAGTAGAGAATTATTTCTTTCAGCTTTTATTTCTTTCATCACATTCCCAGTGGGTCAGAAGTTTACATACGCTCAATTAGTATTTGGTAGTATTGCCTTTAAATTGTTTAACTTGGGTCAAACGTTTTGGGTAGCCTTCCACAAGCTTCTCACAATAAGTTGGGTGAATTTTGGTCCATTCCTCCTGACAGAACGGGCGTAACTGAGTCAGGTTGTAGGCTCAGTTACGCCAGCTGTGTGTTCCCTGTGGCTCAGTTGGTAGAGCATGGTGTTTGCAACGCCAGCATGGTGTGTGCAACGCCAGGGTTGTGGGTTCGATTCCCACAGGGGGCCAGTACAAAATAATGCATGAAATGAAATGTATGTATTCACTACTGTAAGTCGCTCTGGACAAGAGTGTCTGCTAAATGACTAAAATGTAAATGTAAATGTAGGCCTCCTTGCTCGCACACGCTTTTTCAGTTCTGCCAACAAATTTTCTATAGGATTGAGGTCAGGGCTTTGTGATGGCCAATCCAATACCTTGACTTTGTTGTCCTTAAGCCATTTTGCCACAACTTTGGAAGTATGCTTGTCCATTTGGAAGACCCATTTGCGACCAAGCTTTAACTTCCTGACTGAGGTCTTGAGATGTTGCTTCAATATATCCACATCCTTTCCCTTCCTCATGATGCCATCTGTTTTGTGAAGTGCACCAGTCCCTCCTGCAGCAAAGCACCCCCACAACATGATGCTGCCACTCCCATGCTTCACGGTTGGGATGGTGTTCTTCGGCTTGCAAGCCGCCCCCTTTTTCCTCCAAACATAACGATGGTCATTATGGCCAAACAGTTCTATTTTTGTTTCATTAGACCAGAGGACATTTCTCCAAAAAGTACTATCTTTGTCCCCATGTGCAGTTTCAAACCGTAGTCTGGCTTTTTTATGGCAGTTTTGGAGCAGTGGCTTCTTCCTTGCTGAGCGGCCTTTCAGGTTATGTCGATATAGGACTCGTTTTACTGTGGATATAGATACTTTTGTACCTGTTTCCTCTAGCATCTTCACAAGGTCCTTTGCTGTTGTTCTGGGATTGCTTTGCACTTTTCTGCACCAAAGTACGTTCATCTCTAGGAGACAGAACGCGTCTCCTTCCTGAGGGGTATGATGGCTGCGTCGTCCCATGGTGTTTATACTTGCGTACTATTGTTTGTACAGATGAACGTGGTACCTTCAGGTGTTTGAAAATTGCTCCCAAGGATGAACAAGACTTGTGGAGGTCTACAATTTGTTTTCTGAGGTCTTGGCTGATTTCTTTGATTTTCCCATGATGTCAAGCAAAGAGGCACTGAGTTTGAAGGTAGGCCTTGAAATACATCCACAGATACACCTCCAATTGACTCAAATGATGTCAATTAGCATATCAGAAGCTTCTAAAGCCATTACATTTTTTCTGGAATTTTCCAAGCTATTTAAAGGCACAGTCAACTTAGTGTATGTAAACTTCTGACCCACTGGAATTGTGATATAGTGAATTATAAGTGAAATAATCTGGCTGTAAACAATTGTTGGAAGAATTACTTTGTCATGCACAAACTAGATGTCCTAACAGACTTGCCAAAACTATAGTTTGTTAACAAGAAATTTGTGGAGTGGTTGAAAAACGAGTTTTAATGACTCCAACCTAAGTGTATGTAAACTTCCGACTTTAACTGTATGTGTATATCGGTCACCATTTTGAACAAATAATAATAGGCTTGGGCTAGGTGGCTCTGGACCTGAGGTAAGGTTGCAGTCTCCTGGGCATATACATACAACACAATCCTCATACACTGATTTCTCACATACACACCTTAAATCAGGTTACAGATCCCTAGAATTAGCGAGGGCATCAATATTAGTAAGCTACTTGTTAGTTTCATAACACAAGGAAACCCTCTTTTAAAATAGCTGCTATCAGCAGAATCAGTGCCAGGAAGAAAACATGTGCAGGTGTGAACACAAGAAAAGACGAGGACTTTTCCCCACCCTATTGTCCAGACAGCATATGGCCATGTGCTAAATCATTTTACTTTTACAATCTGGTTTGGAATCCAGTCTAGACTGAGGTGACCGACCTTCTCATCCAGCATGTCTGGGTGCTCAGTCAGCCACACACACAGACACTGGAAGGCTGCTACGATCATGGAGTGGAGGTCTCTGGAGTGAAGGGGGGCCGGCCGGCTGCATTGGTACACGATGTAACCACACACTGAGCTGACAGCACGCTTACGGTCCGCAGAGTCCACACACGCCTTCACCTGAGGACACAGAGCCAAAAACACACTTTAGATATGTATGTACAGTGGTTGGGTGGATGCTAAGCCTTAATACACTCCTTTTCAATGTGTTATCTTTTTATTAAGGGTTATCCCTTGCAGAAGAGTGTTTTACAGCTGGGTGGAAGTTGGGTAGTGGCTGGGTCTGGTGGACTGGTGTTAAGTCTCAGCATGTGCAGTGGTGATAATAACAATATAATGGATTTATACGTAATGAAGGTAGGTTGTATGTTGGGGTGAAGTTAGGGCCGGTGTATGTTAAGTCATGTTAAATCTGGGATGTCTTTGGGTACTTAGGTTAGAGATGGGGTGGGAAAGAAAAGGGAAAGGGGATGGGGTGGGAAAGGAAAGTTGGAGTATACTGAAGTTCAGTACACTCCAACTTCATCTCGAAGTAAAGTCTAGCTTGTGTTAGGATAGTGTACAGTAGTTAGGTGTAGTGTAGTTGGGTCTAGTTTAGTGTAGTTGGGTCTAGTTTAGTGTAGTTGGGTCTAGTTTAGTGTAGTTGGGTCTAGTTTAGTGTAGGTTGGGTCTAGTTTAGTGTAGTTGGGTCTAGTTTAGTGTAGTTGGGTCTAGCATGCGTTATTGTGGTGTCACCTTGGCCAGGCCAGCCAGCAACTCCAGGGCGGCCAATGAGATGCTCATGTCGGACCTCCACTGGGAGTTGAGCCTCTGGGTGACCAGGTGTATGCTGCGCACCAGGAGGCCCGCCGCAGTATCTGTAAAAGCTAGAGGATGTAAACCCCGAAACACCACCACCACAGATGGACCACCCCATTACACATTATCTGAATAATGACCTCAATAAGATCTGATCATGTGGCAGCCTGCCATAACACAGCACACAGAAGATACACTAATCATATGAAATATCAGATGCAGTGTGAAACTGAAAGTAAGCGTTAAACTCAACAGGTGAAAACAGAATTCACACAGTAGGAAAAAAATACATGTATTTTTAAGAGAACTTTATCACTCTCTTAGCACATGTAGTCATATCAAATATAGTGTTGAGGGATAGTCTTTTCCAGTTCAAGACCAGTAGCACAGCATCACAGCAAACAAGTGTAGTACTTGCATCACATACAGATCATTTTTACCCAGCGCTTTTTAACTCTGTATATCACTTTCACCACGTTGGCTATGGACAAATACAGTGTTGTTAATTGAGACAGTTGCATTTCTAGAACATTGACCAGGTGTCAGTACTTGTGAATGGAAACAGCAACGACATTCAACATCTGAGTGAAATGAATAGGCTAAATAAAATGATTGTAGTAATGGCTATCGTGCTAAACAATACATAGCATGCCTAGTCTGATCTTGACGCAGCCTGCGTGTGAAAATGGCTATTGGTTACAATCGGTTATCATAGTAACAGTAGATATAGCAATTGTGCTATCGCTAGCTAGTTAGCATGTAGTAAGTCCTTATTGTAGTCTGTGACGTGGCTACAATCAGTTATCATAGTAATGGTTATCGTACTCAAGCTAGCTAGTTATAATTTAAATGGTCTAGCTTTACCGTAGTCCCGGAGTAGCGCCTGGGCCGGGCGCTCTGAGTCTGGGCTGGTGGCCTCAGTGCCAGTGCTGCCCCCGCTAGTAAAGCTGAAGCTACTGCTGGTGCGGCTGTGGCCCCTCAGACCCGCGTGGCTCCCATCCACACTGCCCTGGTACCATACAAACACAGGGAGACAGAGCGCATTAGCAAAGCCTCCAAATTCAACTCCATTGAGCCATTTGTTTATTTGAGTCAACGACGGTAGTTCGGTTTATATCAACACCGACAGAAATCCTAAAGGCCTTACCGTTTCAGTTTGTGCACCTATGGACTCCAACAGTGCAGAGTCTTGAACAATATTAAGCATTGCACCTGAAAGGATGAAAATGTAGATTTAATACATGTAAGGGACACAAAAAAAAGACAAGAGAGCGAGAGAGGAAGAGAGAGAGAATGGTACCGAGTGGCAGACCTAGGATGAGCTGGGTGTTGTTGGGGTCCGTCTCTGTCTGCAGGGCTCCGATGAGGACGTTGACCAGACGTAGCCTCAGGGACAGGAAGGAAAGGGACTGGTCGTGGGGCGCCCCATCATCATCACTGAACTTCCCCTCCAGAAGAACCTACACATCAATCAAATCAGTCAATCTATTGATCGCCCTACCCACAACACAAAATCAAGCCAGCATAACTACAACTGAAGTTAACAGAACTGGTGTCATCAGAACTGGTATACATAATATTTAACTGGGCAAGTCAGTTAAGAACAAATTCTTATTTGGTTACTGGCCCAACGCTCTAACCACTAGGCTACCTGCCGCCCGGTTATCACTCTTATCAAGGTGTATTGGGAAATAATATATATTAAAAAGCATGTTTACGAGACTAGATGATGTAATGTAGTCACCAGACATGAAGCCAAGGTTGTAACAACGCAACATTTTCCATACCTCGGATTTGACGTTGCCAAAGTGGTGTGGGAGCGGCAGCATGGCCAGTAGGATGTGGATGGAAGCTCTCCTCAGGTCAGTGGGGTTCACGTACAGCTTGAACTTAGACAGCTCCCTGTAGCAGAGGGGGACAGTATCCTATAATTAGAATTTCTGGAGCATAGAAATGATCTGAATTGTATTGCTATGGTTGCTCAAGGAATTCTCATTAAATGGCATTAGCTAACATTACAGATATTATTAGCCCCTGGACAACAGATGGTCACAGCACCAGAATGGTCTGGTTTTTCGTCATTGTACCCCAATCATTAAACAGCTAAATTGTTTATTCATGTGTGATTATAATTTTTTTTAAATCTGCATTTTTTTAGGAAAAGCGTTTAAGTAAGCATTTCTCTGTACTGTTTACATCTGCTGTATCTTGTTCATGTGACAAATAAATTGAGATTTTATTTAAAATATACTATTGGGTCTTTTTCAATAGTGTCCATTTTCAACATCAAGCCTGGTTCACGTTTGGTAGTTTTAGAGGATTGTACATAATATATATATATATATTTTGTATGGTCACCTGTCTGGCAGAATGGTCTCCAGAGCTGAGATGAAGTAGGGGACCACCACGTTGACGCCCTTCAGGTCGGAGCAGAACAGAGAGGAGGAGTTGAGGATGATGCTGGAAAGCACGGGCCTGCAGATGAAGTCAGAGATCTGGAGGCCCTGGATCAGAACCATGTAGAACCTGCGGGGGAAAAGACAGACGTTTCTTCAGATCAAAATAGGAACCATAGCGATTGAACTTGCAGCGGGTGAAAATATTCATTCAGGTAGCTATATCAGGAGCCTGACAGATTCAAGACTAACACAATTAGCGAATAATTGAAGGCTAACACAAACGCAGAGTTAAGATACCGCCACACGTAGGCCCACATACAGCAGCGCTGCATGCTAGCACGCTAGGATGAAACTGCCGTTTTACCTGGACAGGTAGACTGGGAGAATGTCCTCTCCAGTCTTCTTACTGCAGAAGATGCGGCAGAGGGTGCCGCAGGCCTCGGCACGGCCCGCCTCGTAGCTCTCGGGGAACTCGTTGGTGTCGAACATGGGGTTTGACACCATGGAGTCGGTGGACATCTGGGATCCCTTCCTTCTCAGCTCCAGACCCACCTGAGTGGCTATAGCTGTGGAGGGGACAGAAGGAGACACGGGAGTGAAAGGAGCCCGGAATGGGACATTCTCAAACGTGAACTCGTGAAAACAGATAGAAACACACCAAATAGAAACGAAGACAAACACACGTACAACACATTGAAAAGTAACCAAACACACATACACATTAAAAAGTACACAAACTGAGGTAAATACTGTACACACAAACTGTGCAGACACAAAATGAGACAAGGAAAACAAACCTAAATGGCTACAAAACGCACAGACTCACACACACATTAACACATACGTACGTAAATCAGCAGGCGCACAAAGAGGGACGGCTGACACAGAGTTTGCCATAAAAAGTGTTGTCTTTATCATGGGCTAAGTGAATTGAATTAAGGTTTGAAACTTTTACGTGAACATCTTTTCCCAACACAAGTTGCGAGAAGACGTCGGCGCAAAATCTCTGTCAGCTCAGCTCCCTTGTACTTGCATTATGACGTCACTCAAGGTACAGACATTTACTTCATGCATTGAGGCACCAAACCAAAATTCTATAAATGTATAAGTGAACTGACAACACGAGGGGAAACAATAGGAGAACAATGCGCTGAATTCAGGGCAAACCAAAAAGCGTTAGTGGCACGATAGATAAAAAGGTCAATGGAATATGGTGGTGTGGTCACAAACTGGCAACGCTATGTCGGGACAGTGGCGAGGCTGTGTGCTCCCATTCCATTTCCAACCCGCAGAACATTGAGAGAACATTGACGCAACGCTCAAATGACAGTGGTGGGGGTAAAAGGTAACGATGATGGGCGATGATGACCATGGAGAAATGAAACCAAAGCAGGATTCAAAGAACTGACTGCGAGTCAAGAGAAAAGCCGCAGCTCCTACTTACAAGATTTATAAGAAAGGAGAATTTGGATAAAAGAGGCTGCAAGATAACAGAAATAGTGGAGACAAATCAAAGCATATCAATATTTTCTCAATTCATTCTAAAATGCATGAATTGTGTTTTTCCTCCTCAATGGATGACCTTTCACCCTGAAACTGTTGAAACATCAGACATGGTAGACACGAGTCAGCATGCAGGACAGACACAAGCACCAAAACACGAGATAAGAGACAGTCCTGGACATCATGATCCTTTTCTACCTTTTTATATGTGCTTAATCAGTGTTCCTCAATCCTGTTCTTGAAGAACCGCAGTATTGCAGGTCTTTCTCCCAGCTTTGTGCCATCACACCTGGGTCGTATTCATTTGGCACCAAACGGAAGAAAATGGACTGAAACAGGGACTGACTACCCGAACTTGTCCAATAAGAAACACCCATTTTCATTTTTAGTTGCAAAACATTTTGCGACTGTGAGCCCTAATGAATACCACCCTTAGATCTCTTCTTGCCCTTGGTGAGCCGAATCAGGCAGATCACTGCTTATGGCTCTCCAGGAGCAGGATTGACGATCAACCCTACAATAGTGCCGTCATCTCCTACAATCATAAGGCACAAGACGGAACTACACAGAGACATGCAGAAGTTCATTGTGTTTATCTGACTGTATAAATTCAATATTGTGACCACTGCAATAAAACGCTGCAGATAGAGACATTGGGTGTACTGACTGGGGAAATGCGCATCCTACAGTGTTCTGTGGAGTGGAATGTCAATTAGACTAACTGATATCAGAGTGGTCTCCACACAGTGCTTTAGCAGATGTGAAAAGTAGTGAGAGAAAAAAGAAAAACCACAGTCTTCTGACCCCAGCCCACAACACACACAAGTCCAACCCTTAACCAAACACAAAGACATGCATCAAACCCAACCCCCCCCCCCCCACACACACACACACACACACACACACACACACACACACACACACACACACACACACACACACACACGGTAGAAGCTTGTCCATCCAGTCAGGCAGGCAATCAGTCAGTCAGATCAGTCATTGCTTACCAGTCATGCTGGGATCTCGGCTCAGGCCGCTGTGGAGCTTGCAGTGCACCAGCGCCGCGTCAAACAGCCACTGACCGAAGAGGTTGAGGATGCTGTTGACCTTAGGCCTGGCGGGGGCGGGTAGCGGCTGCATCTCCCAACTGCTCTGGGTGGGGCTGGCCAGCATGGTGGGTGACGACGACAGCTGCTGGGACGCGGACACTTTGGCCGGCTGGGCTGCACTGCCCTGTATGGGGGGGTAGTCTGAGTTAGAGCACAGGCATTCAAATCCGGGCCGCTAACAATTTTTAATTTCAAATACTTTAGCGCCACTGCATTGAGCTTGCTCTGGCGCGATTGAACCAATGGAGTAGTAAACCCCACCCTGTCCGGCACTCCAGACAAGCGAGATTGAACACTCAAAGTACTTGAAAGAAAACAAATTCTGTTTGAAACCAGGTCTGCACAGAACACAGGCCAAGACGACATACGCACATGATTTGTAGGCTATACAGTTGGCTTACCGTTAAACTCTTGCTGGCGGTTTTGGTGACCACGGTGTGTCGCTGCTTGCGGCTGTGTGGGGGCGTGGTGTTGTTGGAGGAGGGCGGGGACATGCTCAGTCTGTTGACCGGTGTGGGCGGGGCACTGTCGACCCTGGGCCGTGATATGCCTGCGGAGGAGAAGGGGGCAGGTCCCAAAAACAAGACACACCCAATAGTCAGAATAACCAATGGCTGTGGCGTGTCCTGCCTCTATTACAGTGGAAAAACAAAATTAAAACAAAGCCATAGATTGATGTCATACCTTGTCCATAGACATCTTATAGGGTAAGGAACACAATATATCATTGTGTAATTTGGGTGGACTATCCCTTTAAGGCACAAATGTACACTTTTTTCAGTTCAAACAGCTGACAAATACTGTATGCAAACAACTTCAGACCAGGGTTGGGGTCAAATCCATTTCAGGGAGTAAACTGAATTCCAATTACAACTTTCCTGCCTTTTAATAAGGAAAAAAAAAGTGGAATTGGAATTTGTTAACTTCCTGAATTGACCCCAACGCAGATTCAGACTATTGAGGTGCACCGTGTTGCACCACCACTTGACCCTGAGTGACGGAAGTCGTCTTCTCACCCAGGAAGGCGTCCACCAGGCAGCTGACCCCCCGCATGGCCCTGAAGAAGATCTGGGGAAGCTGCTTGAGGCAAGGGTGTAGCACTACCTCATGTGGGATGCCACTCGAGTTGAGGAACTGCTCCTGGAACTTGGGCGTGGTGCTCACCAACGTCGGGTTGCTCAGATCCACGGGGTTGCTGCGGAAACCACAAGGGACAGGAGAGAGATGTGAGGATGGATTGACACACACTGAGGGCCTGTATTAGTGGGTGGGGTTGACAATGTGCTGGGAAATTATGTCTAGAACACTGAATGGCATTAGGCACAGCAAAAAAAAGGGGTTGTATTCACTAGGACACGCAACAGTCAACATTTTTGCAACAAAAAAAAAGTTCTTATTGGTCCAGTTCCCTCAATGTTTCAGTCCGATTTCTTCCATTTGGTGCATAATTAATACAACCCAATATTTTGTGGCCAACAAATAAAGTAGATGAGGAAAAGAGGGCATGTAAGGACATCACCAGGGCCCATATCTACAAAGCATCTCAAAGGTGGAGTGCTGATCTAGTATCAGTTTTGAATTTTAGATCACAATGAATAAGATTGTGTGGACAAATCCTAGATCAGCACTCCTACTCTGAGATGCTTTGTGGATATAGGCCCAGGACTTCTCTACCTCAGCATGTGGAGGAAGCGGAACCAGGTCTGGGCCACACAGTCGTTGTCCATCTCTACTGGAATCAGGTTGGCATCCTCATCAGGGACTTTAAACGGGGGGAACGAGGGGCCGTGGGTGAACCGCAACAGCCTGGGTGGAAAGTCAACACACAGACAAGACACACATGCAGACACACATACACACAATTTAGTATGCCCATTTCCTCCTCTCTGTCATTGTTTTAAATTGATAGTGGTACTTCCTGCAAAATGAAATAGCAGATAGTGTTTCTCTGCTCTCACAGTTCTTTTTGAACCAACTGAAAACTTCAGAGGTTAGCTACAGTGGTGTAAAGTACTTAAGTAGTACTTTAAAGTATTTTTACTTAAGTCGTTTTTTGGGATATCTGTACTTTACTATTTATATTTCAAACTTTTACTTCAGTACATTCCTAAAGAAAATGATGTACTTTTTACTCCATGCATTTATCCTGACACCCAAAAATACTCTTCACATTTTTTTTTATTTTTAGCAGTAAAGGAAAATGGTCCAATTCACGCACTTATGAAGATAACCTCCCTGGTCATCCCTACTGCCTCTGATCTGGTGGACTCACTAAGCACAAATGCGTGTTGGAATGTGCCCCTGGCTGTCCATAAAATATTATATAATTGCCTTTTGGTTTGCTTAATATAAGCAATTTGAAATGATTTATACTTTTGATGCTAAGTATATTTTTGTAACTACATTTCCTTTTCATACTTAAGTGGTTGGAGATATCCCTCCAGTGGTGTGGGGGCTGTGCTTTGGCAAAGAGGGTGGGGTTATATTCTACCTGTTTGGCCCTGTCCGGGGGTTTCATCGGATGGGGCCACAGTGTCTCCTGACCCCTCCTGTCTCAGCCTCCAGTATTTATGCTGCAGTAGTTTATGTGTTGGGGGGCTAGGGTCAGTCTGTCACATCTGGAGTATTTCTCTTGTCTTTTCCGGTGTCTTGTGTGAATTTAAATATGCTCTCTCTACCCATTCGGTTTTCAACCACCAGAACACCTGCTTTTACACTATGATTTGACTATTAGATGTTGAATGTTTCTTATGAAAAATATATTTTTTAAATTTAATGTTTTTACCATATTAAAATGAGAGTTCAGTTCACGTAACAGTTCACGTGAGTTCAGTTCACGTGACCTTAAAAGGGACAAGCTTTTTTGACTTGAAAATGAATCACTAATCTTCAGAAATGACTGTCAGAAACAAAATTACTACGGCTTTACACTGATGGTGAAAACTCGAAATGTTGGGGTGAAGTGGGTTAAAATCCTTCTAGAAGTCACAGAGGGACATGTCAGAAAGCTGAATTTTGGCACTTTAGCAAGTCTTTATTGCAGATGTATTGAATTTTCAATGTGGTCTAAATTAAAAAGGCACTAAATGTAATATAACAGGCTTTTAAAATTCTATATTGGTGCACAATGTCTACTTAAAATATCAAAGGGAATCAAAAAGGGACTCATTTCGTGGAACGACCCCTATACTGTAGTGCTCACCGAACAAAATGGTCTTTATCTTTAATCCAACCTAATTGAACAGAATGGTACTCGAGTTTTGTATTTTTTGAGTGTATAAATAAATACCAACAAAGGAACACAACACATTGACCATAAACTCTTCCTCAGAAAGTGGGAAAGAAAAGAACGCCCAGGTTCCATGTTACAGGCCCCCAACCCCCCCAAAAAAAGTGGGTGATCATCAGTCACCTGCTAGCGTTGGTTTTCCTTAGCAATGCTAGCGCAACCGGGCCCTTCTGTTTGTGAACCTCAACCCTCTAAGCTTGGATGCCAGTCGGTTTCTCCAGCCAACTCCTTAAGAAATTGTCATGCCAAACATTGCAATGACAGCAATGGAGTTTGCAAGAGCACCAACAGATCTAAGAGCAGGTTACATCACTCTCCCAATCAGGATAAGTCAGTCACCTGGAGGTGAGGGCGCAGGCCACCCTGCTCCACTGCTCCACCACGGGCGGGTGGTGCCTCCAGTTGGCCAGCATCTCCTGAGCAGTCTTCCAGTAGGGCGGCGTGGGGAAGCAGCGGGCGCACGCCAACAGCCACACCTCAAAAAGCACCGCCATCAGCTTCTCCGCCAGCTTCTCTGCCACGCCCACTAGGCACGGGGCAAAAGAGGGAGAGGGTCAAAGGTTAGCAGGATATGTCAAGCTCATTGGGATGCTAAGAGTCATTTATGTTTAAATACTCAAATTAATATCTAGGCCATCTATTTCTAGTTACTCAAATAAAATGAATACTAGCATAACAAAAATAACATGCTTATGTAACAGTATTGCTTCTGTCCCTCTCCTTACCCCAAACTGGGCTCAAACCAGGGACCCTCTGAACACGTCGATAACTTATATTTGTCCTGTTTCACACATGTATAAGTGTGTATTATACGCATGTGTGAAATGGAAATGTATTGTTTGCATATCCCAACTCCCCCTGAGACACCCTCGAGGCACTGACAAGCCTTCTTCACGACTGTACGCATGTGGGCCAATTAAGTTCTGAGTGATTTGGACACGAAGGGATTTGAAGCTCTCAACCCCCTCCACTGCAGCCCCATCGATGTGAATGGGGACGTGCTCACCCCCCGTTCCCTGTAGTCCACGATCAGCTCCTTGGTCTTACTGACGTTGAATTGCAGAGCTACTTCTCGGTCTCAGAGAGAGTGACGTCACCAATTGAATAATACTAGCACAGGTAACTACAGTGCTTTCAGAAAGTATTCATAGCCATTGACTTATTCCACATATAGTTTTGTTACAGCATGAATTCAAAATGGATTAAACACAGATTTTATTTCTCACCCATCTACACAGAATACCCCATAATAACAAAGTGAAAACATATGTAGAAATTTTTGCAAATGTATTGAAAATGAAATACAAAAATATCTCATTTAAATAAGTATTCACACCCGAGTCAGTACAAATGACAGTTAGTCATTAACCTAATTTCTGTCAGGCAAGTCGGAACCATAGGAGCATGAAGCGGGAGAGTCTTTGTTTTGCCTTGAACACTTGTGCTCCCTACTCTCCCTGTCACTATCTATACGACCCGCTTTGGCTATCAGCTACACATTTTTGCCCTATCGCCAGCTTAGCCGACTGACCTGGTTTTGTGACTACCTCCAAATCTATACATGCTGCTTGAGTTGAGATATTTTGAAATTAGTGTGTTTCAGAGCGGAATGTTAGCGTGTTTAAAGTTTTTGGTAACATTGTATAATAACTTTCATGAATAACCCATTATACAGTGCCATCAAAATGTATTCACACCCCTTGACTTTTTACCCTTTTTGTTGTGTTACAAATTGGGATAGAATTTTAATTTTTTTTCTTCAATCTACATAAAATACTCTAATGTTATTTTTTAAAGATTAATGAAAAATAAAACAGATATATCTTGATTAGATAAGTATTCAACCCTTTGAGTCAATACATGTTAGAATCCCCTTTGGCAGCGATGACAGCGGTGAGTCTTTCTAGGTAAGTCTCTAAGAGCTTTCCACACCTGGATTGTACAATATTTGCACATTATTATTTTCTAAATTCTTCAAGGGCTGTCAAATTGGATGTTGATCTTTCCTAGTCAACCATTTTTTAAGCTGCCATATAATTTCAAGTAGATTTAAGAAAAAACGGTTTGACTTGGAACATTCACTGTTTTTCTTGGTAAGAAACTCCAGTGTAG
Organism: Salmo trutta; assembly: GCF_901001165.1. NCBI lineage: Eukaryota > Metazoa > Chordata > Actinopteri > Salmoniformes > Salmonidae > Salmo > Salmo trutta. The sequence continues at coordinate 34,033,795 of NC_042984.1, forward strand.
ATTTGGGGTTGTGTTTTAGTTTATTGTCCTGCTGAAAGGTGAATTAATCTCCCAGTGTCTGGTGGAAAGCAGACTGAACCAGGTTTTCCTCTAGGATTTTGCCTGTGCTTAGCTCCTTTCCGTAAATGTTGTATCCTGAAAAACTCCCCAGTCCTTAACGAATAAAAGCATAGCCATAGCATGATGCAGCCACCACCATGCTTGAAAATATGGAAAGTGGTACTCAGTAATGTGTTGTATTGGATTTGCCACAAACAAGACAAAAAGTTAATTGTTTGCCATATTTTTTTGCAGTATTACTTTAGTGCCTATTTGCAAACCCGGATGCATGTTTTAGAATATTTTCATTCTGTACAGGGTTCTACCTTTTCACTCTGTCAATTGGGTTAGTATTGTGGATTAGCTACAAGGTTGTTGATCCATCCTCAGTTCTCCTATCCCAGCCATTAAACTATGCAACTATTTTACAGTCCCTATTGGCCTCATGGTGAAATCCCTGAGCGATTTCCTGCCTCTCTGGCAACTGAGTTAGGAAGGACGCCTGTATCTTTGTAGTGACTGGGGGTATTGATACACCATCCAAATCTTAATTAATAACTTCCCCATGCTCAATGGGATTTTCAATGTCTGCTTTTTTTATTTTTACCCATCTACCAATAGGTGCCCTTCTTTGCGAGGCATTGGAAAACCTCCCTGGTCTTTGTGGTTGAATCTGTGTTTGAATCGAACTGCTTGACTGAGGTACCTTACAGATAATTTTATGTGTGTAGTACAGAGATGAGGTAGTCATGTTACTTATTATGTGACTTGTTAAGCAATTATTTACTGCTGAACTTATTTAGGCTTGCCATAACAAAATAAGTTGAATACTTACCGACTCAAGACATTTCAGATTTTCATTATTAATTCATTTGTAAAAATGTACAATTCCACTGACATTATGGGGTATTGTGTGTAGACAAGTGACCCAAAAAATCTAAATGTTATCTATTTTAAATTCAGGCTGTAACACAACAAGATGTGGAATAAGTCAAGGGGTGTGAATACTGTCTGAAGGCACTGTAGCTAGTCATTTCAAATCGGATACACTTCATTTGCTCAACAGATGCAGTCGGCGGTTAAACTGAAAAGTAGTGTAATGTGGGACTTTCAGTGCACAGATAAGTCATGTTATGCAGTGGAACAGATGTCTGATTGCAGAGTCAGTCAAACCCCTGCTATACTACACCTTTACTGGGGCCATGTTCAGACCATCTATTCCGAAGTTCTAAAAGGGCTAGGATATGAACAATCTGATAAAGGCACCAAACCGAAACAGGGAGGGACTACCTGGACATGCCCTACAAGAAACATTCATTTTCTGTTACAAAATGTTTTAAAATGTTGTGTGCCCTAATGAACATGACCCTGGGAAACCCAGTGAGATGTGGTGTGGTGAGATGAGGAGATGGGGCTGACCTCCGATGGTGGGCGGGGCCAGCAGCGTGTCGTTGATCCGGAGCAGGAAGAGCAGCAGTACCTCCCAGGTCTCTCTCACCATGGAGACGGACTCCCTGGCCAGCTTCTGTACTGCCGTCAGCACCTGCTGGCACAGTCGGATGTGGCTCAGACTGTACTGCTCCGGCCTGAGAGAGGGAGAGAGAAGAGAAGAAAGGGTGTGTGGGGGTATGAGAAGGGGGATGTGGTAGAAGAAAATAGAGAGTGTTTGAGGGAGTGTGTGTATAATTAATATATATATGAGAGAGAGATTTTTTTAAATCTGTTAAAAAAGCTGATAAATAAAATTGGTACTGGCCCATTGTCCCCCAAAAAAACATTCCATGGCGAAATAATGCTTTTTAGCCTATTCATTTGTTGAATTTTTTTTACCGGTCATGCTTATCTATGGGTTAATTTGCATAATTTTGTGGAATTAAATTGGCTCGTGTATATTCGTTATGCATCTTATGTAACACACACACAGATACAGAGCCTTCCGCGGAAAATCTGTCAGACAGGGCTTTTATAAGCCCAATCATTGCACAACAATTCTAAATGTAATCGTGTGTTAAAAATAGTTTTTTGGCCACGATTAAAAATAGCTAATATTTGTATTTCTCAACTGGTAATTGAAGTGCACTTCCCATTCGCCAGTCAAATGCATAGGCAAGGACAGGCTTCATCAGTGCATCATACCACTTTGCAATGAGAAAACATATAGCTACTTAATTGTTTGAAACCTGAACGTTTTATTACATATTATATTTTGCCTAGGCTTCAAAGTAGCCCAGGCAAAATTCTACCATATACGGACGCAATTGTTTTAGAGACTTCCAGATGCCATTGAAACCGGTAGCCTATTTCTCTCATGTTCTATTGGTTATTAACTTTCTTTCATTGTCCGGTGGCTAAATGCACATTCGCGCATTGCCTGCTGCCTTATGCGAATTGTTGCGCTAATAATGTTAAGAAACAACAGTTCATCATTTTAAGCTAAACGTTCCGATCCGTTACATCTGATTCATTCCTTAATAAAAAAAAAAAAGGGAAAGAAAAAGTGTCGCCTAGGCCTATTGGTTGTATGAATTTGGGATCTATCGTCACGCAACCGTTCCCAGAATCTTCTTGGGCCATTTCTTTCTTGTCAAGCTAACCAATAGAATAGGTAAATGTTTTTCACTATGGGAGATAGTTGATTGACATAGGCAGCATGTCCATAAGGCTAGGGAAGCTAAGCTTTCCATAAGTAAATTTAATTGCTAAAATGATATAGCCTAAATTAGCCAACTCCTGTCTATACAGAAATAAAATAAATGATTCAAAATAGGCAACTAAAGCATGATTTGGCCACAGATGATAATTCGCTTCCCCTAGCCTTTTACCTACATACATACTTTTGGTTATGTAGTGTAGTTTGGAAAGCAAATGGCTATTGCTGTAAAGAGAAGACAATGAAAAGACTCATCTGTCTTTAAGTTAACAAAATTCTCAACTTAATTGAGTGAACAACAGTAGACCTATAGCCTGTCCTATTGGCATCAGCGGAGAGCATCGGCCATATCCCAGGTGAGTGCACACTGCGCATATTCACTCTTTATCAATGTTGGGTCAGTGCTACTTAAGTTTGTTTTTGGACAATCATTTCCTCCTCCAGTTTAGATGAACGTCATATTGTATTTGTGTCTCCCCTTCTCATTGGCCTATTATATGGACAATTTATTTTTTATTGATTGTATGTCAGTGTTAGCAGAGTAGGCTACCCTGTAATTTGTCATATTTAAAAAAGATTCTGCTAATATCTCCAGTCATATAAAGTGTGGTAAAATTGCATGAAAATTTGTTTTTCCTGTACAAAGGAAGCAGAAACGTATCTGATACAGCCTATAGCCGAGGCCTCTACACTACAAGCGCTCAGCCATCTTTTTTTACGACCAGTGATTAAGTTATATTATTCGCCTAAATGATGATCCAATCTAGTCATCCCATTCTGAATAGTATGCCATTTTGTATAAATCGCGATGATACATGTAATGCTTTATTATAAAGGTGCGTTTTTATGGTGAAAATGTGCTTCCCCAAACATATAGCTTCCCCATGACTTTGCTGTTCGTTACTCATCTTGATGGCTGAGGAAAATTAAATGTGGACAGTTATTTTAACATCTTCAAAGTGTACGCTAAGGACACAAGTCATTACATCCTCTACTTGCATTTTCTGTTAAGATTAATTACCATCATCGAAATGTGATTTCAGTCATTCTGTGGGTGGACGCCCTAATCAGATTACACACCCAATGCATATGGGTCTGGTAAATTAAAATGCTGCCTGTCAAATGTCCGGTGCTACATTTTCATAACGGAAACCCTGAAGTGTATGTGTTTTGAGTGCATGCGTGCGTGCACGCTCAGCTCAACTGTGGCTGTACCTGGGTAAGAAGACGTTGTAGAGGTGTTTGAGGATGGTCTGGACGTACAGATTGGGCTCCTTTACCACCGGCTGTGGAATGGAGTCCCGGGGCGTCACCAGGGCCATCATCCAGTCTGTGTACACGTCCACACACAGCTTCACTGTGTCCCCCTCCAGGGGAAGAGTTAGGCCGTAGCACAGTACCTCCATGGTCCACTTCACCTGGAACCAGAGTCAGAGAGACAGTTATGCCCGATTCACACTATAGCTCCAAAACAAGCCAAACCAAACCGACATGTACTGGGCTGGCCTGGTAACATATCCACCATAGTTGTGCTTACTGTGCTGCAATGGACAGCGTAAAGAAAACATCTGAGCCAGCAGAGTACGGTTCAGATCAGCCCAAGAGTGAATCAGGCATTATAGGCTACCCTTCACGCTAGTGTGCCGACCCAAATCACACTGTGATGGCTCAAATATTTTATTTTCAGTGTCCAATGCAAAACGGTTCCAGGAAGTGTTGCCGGGCCAGCGCAGTACAGCTCAGCTCTGTAGAGTGAAATGGGCATTAGGCATCTACTCCCCTCTGATCCACTTGACACTGCGAATGTGACTAATTGGGGTCGAAGAACTGTTTCTGCATCCAACAATGCTACAATGTTGCCTATGCTTGGCAAGACAACAACAAGTTGGCTAAGGTAGAAACAGACAGAGGGCACCCAGGCTAGCCTCATGCAGAAAGGCCCCATTAACTATAACCCACATCAATGACAATGCTCTCTGTCCATCCCTCACCTCTTTGTCCGTCTTGAGGATGTTCTCGGTGGCCATGGGGATGGCGGCCGTCCCCAGGGGTTTGACCACTGCGTTGGCCACCTCCAACCCCACGCCTCCAGGGTACGTGTGCAGGACACTGAGGTGGCCCTGGTCACTCTGCACCATTAGGTGCAGCGAGCGCCAGTCTGAGTACATTGTGTAGCGGCTCCACTCTACTGTTTCCACCAGTCTCCACCTGCACAATCAATGAGCATAAACATAGCACATTTGCTAGGTTCCTAGTAATATGGTAAAGATGTTGCATGACTGTCATTTTGCCTTTGTGTGTGGGGAAGGAATTGGTAGGTGCAAGGCAGTACAAGACCTTAACTATTGATATTTTGACTCCAGCCAGAACTAGCTAGCTAAATGGTTGACAGTGAAAAGTGGGCGTCAATACCCGTTAGGGATAGGTAACTATCTGTATCATGGAGAAAATACATGCATTAACCTTAACGTTACTAGCTAACGTTACCTACATAGCTAAAAACCTATGCCAGCTAAATATTAGCATACGCGATGATAGCTAGGTAACGTTATGGTTCATACTTGAAACGTTATGGAAACACAGCCTGTTAGCTAGCTAGCTAGCTAGTTAACCTGAGCTAACCCCACCGTAGCAACTCGAACCAGGAAGCATCTGCAACGCTAGCTTGCTAACCTTTCTATTCCGCTCATCAATAATAACAATAATAATAATAATAACAACAACCGCTAACGGCTAGCTGATAGCACTGACATTTACCTTGCTAACCAATTCGTCGTGAAGTGACCAAAGAATCAAATCTTACCAGCTTATTCAAGTTTACCAGCTAGCTAATTCCCGTAAAGGGTAAGCTAATTTAGCATTTACTGAAAGAGCACCAGTGGTTACCTACTGTTAATAGCTAGCTAACATTAGCTGTTGCAAGCTAGCTAGGTTACGTATTGCTCAATCAATTGAAGCAAGCTACAGGAATTTTGCATTTACCTGCTCCAAGGAGAATGGTTTTCATAACAAGGTGACTTGTCCTCACAACACCAGCTATCCCAATTTAGGCATTCTCCAACAATGTCAAGGCTCGAGGACTGCTGTGCTGCTTTGGCTACACTGAATCAAGTAATGCAAAATCCTCAGCTGACTGCTGTCATTGGCAACCGGAGGAAGACAATGTAGAATTAGCGCCCCATGTGGGGAAGTCGAAAACAGGTTGTCCACATGGACAATGAGGGCTTCATTCCTTGTGAACTTTCCCTGCACTGAGAACAATCAGGTCTAAGCAACTTCCAAGTTAAATGGCTTTCATCCAAGATAGGTGCAGATAACGGCAAACACATAATTGTAGATGCCCACCCCACAAATAATAGTGGGTTGAGGAACTTCACAGGTGAATAAAATATATAGGCCTAAACTACACTGGACAAAAATATAAATGCAACATAAAAGGGTTGGTCCCATGTTTCATGAGCTGAAATAGTCAATTTACCTGGTAAGCTGACTGCAGGAATGTCCACCAGTGAATTGAATGTTAATTTCTCTACCATAAGCCGCCTCCAATGTCGTTTTAGAGAATTTGGCAGTACGTCCAACCAGGCTCACAACCGCAGACCACGTGTAACCACACCAGCCCAGGACCTCCACATCCGGCTTCTTCACCTGCTCGTGTAAGAACAGCCACCCGGACAGCTGATGAAACTGTGGGTTTGCACAACCTGTCAGAAACTGTCTCAGGGAAGCTCATCTGCATGCTCAACGTCCTCACCAGGATCTTGACCTGACTGCAGTTCAGCGTCGTAACCAATTTGTAAGTCGCTCTGGATAAGAGCGTCTGCTAAATGACTTAAATGTAAATGTAAATGTAACCAACTTGCAAATGCTCACCTTCGATGCCACTGGCACGCTAGGGAAATGTGCTCTTCAAGGATGAATCCCATGTTTACACTGTACCGGGTAGATTGCAGACAGCGTGTATGGTGTCGTGTGGGCAAGCGGTTTGCTGAGACGTCAACACTGTGAACAGAGTGCCCAATGGTGGTGGTGAGTTTATGGTATGGACAGGTATAAGCTACGGACAACGAACACAATTGCATTTTATCGATGGCAATTTGAATGCACAGAGATACCGTAATGAGATCGTGAGGCCCATTGTCGTGCCATTCCTCTGCCACCATCACCTCATGTTTCAGCATATAATGCACGGCCCCATGTCGCAAGGATCTGTGCAAAAATCCTGGAAGCTGAAAATGTCCCAGTTCTTCCATGGCCTGCATACTCACCAGACATCAAATCAAATCAAAACATATTTGTCACATGCGCTGAAAACAACAAGTGTAGACCTCACAGTGAAATGCTTACTTACAAGCCCTTAACCAACAATGCATTTTTAAGAAAAAATATTTTTAAGAAAGTATTTACTCAAATAAACTGAAGTTTAAAACAATTAGCAAAAAATAGAAGATTTTTTTTTTTTATATATATATATATATATATATATATATATATATATATATATATATAATTAAAGAGCAACAATAAAATAACAGTAACAAGGCTATATGCAGGGGGTACCGGTACAGTCAATGTGCGGGGGCACAGGTTAGTCGAGGTAATTGAGGTAATATGTACATGTAGGTAGAGGTAAATTGATAACAAACAGAGAGTAGCAACAGTGTAAAAATGGGTAGCCATTTGATTTTCTGTTCAGGAGTCTTATTGCTTGGGGGTAGAAGCTGTTAAGAAGACTTTTGGACCCAGACTTGGCGCTCCGGTACCGCTTGCAGTGCGGTAGCAGAGAGAACAGTCTATGACTAGGGTGGCTAGAGTATTTGGCCATTTTTAGGGCCTTCCTCTGACACTGCCTGGTATAGAGGTCCTGGATGGCAGGAAGCTTGGCCCCAGGGATGTACTGGGCCGTATGCACTACCCTCTGTACTACCCTCTGTACCCTCTGTACGTACGCACTACCCTCTGTTGCGGTCAGAGGCCGAGCAGTTGCCATACCAGGCGGTGATGCAACCAGTCAGGATGCTCTCGATGGTGCAGCTGTATAACTTTTTGAGGATCTGAGGACCCATGCCAAATCTTTTCAGTCTCCTGAGGGGGAATAGGCTTTATCGTGCCCTCTTCACGACTGTCTTGGTGTGTTTGGACCTTGATAGTTCGTTGGTGATGTGGACACGAAGGAACTTGAAGCTCTCAACCTGCTCCAATACAGCCCCATTGATGAGAATGGAGGTGTGCTCGGCCCTCCTTTTCCTGTAGTCCACGATCATCTCACCCATTGAGCCTGTTTGGGATGCTCTGGATCGACTTGTACGACAGTGTGTCCCAGTTCCCGCCAATATCCAGCAATTTTGCACAGCCATTGAAGAGGAGTGGGACAAAATTCTGCAGGCCAAAATCATCAGCCCGATCAACTCTATGCAAAGAAGTTGTCTTGCGCTGCATGAGGCAAATGGTGGTCACACCAGATACTGACTGGTTTTCTGATCCACGCCCCCCTACTTTTTTTTAAAGGTATCTGTGACCAACAGATGCATATTTGTATTCCCAGTCATGTGAAATCCATAGATTAGGGCCTCGTGAATTTATTTCAGTTGACTGATTTCCTTATATGAAATGTAACTCAGTAAAATCTTTGAAACTGTTGCATGTTTTGTATATATTTTTGTTCAGTGCATTTGGAACTGCATGCAGAACAAACTCGCTCTTCGTAAAGATAACACATCTACAGAGAGTCTAGTCCACACTGAGACAGTAACTACTCTCAGGTGAGTAGAGTGAGCGGGGATATGGAATTTTTTATTTGGCAAATCTTCCAATATACAATTGAACATAATATAATCTACGGGCATATCAAAGTTCCAGAGTGGGATCTCTGCTAGTTTTAAGGTTATGGCCCATTTTATACAGAGAAATTGGCATAGTAGGCAATGTAACCAATCACAGCCATCCTTTTACTTGTATCATTGCACATCCTGCAAATCACCAGCAGAGGGCGACGATTTTGGATCCAATTACACATTCACTGTTGGTGATGCTTGGAAATTGGATCATAACTCTAAAAGTAGTAGCAGAGATCCCAGTGGAACTTTGATGTGCCTTAGAGTATATTATGTTCAACAATCTATTGAAAAATGACCTAACTTAAAACATCTATATTTTGAATATTCATGTTTACATTTTTCAATATTCATAAATGAATGTCAATTTTTGGGGGAGAAATCAAAATACTACTCATATTACCAGAGCAAGCAGTAAAGCTTCATATGACACCAATTTTTTCTTTGTAGCACCTACAAATGAAACACTATGGAGTGTTAAAGGAGGCCTGGGTAAGGTCAAAATGTCATAAATATGCTAACTTTGTTCAATTATTTATCAATAATGCTTTTAGATACAAATGTCAAATATAGGTCAACAATCCTACCTCCAAAGGACTATTCTATAGATTACATTTCGTGAAAATCCCAAAAGTCATGGTCTTTTTTGTCTGGGTTTCATGAGGAATCATTTAAATGGTCTCTACATATCATGATACATTTCGTTTTCAAAGTGAATTATACCAGAGATACTGTATATAATGACGAGATGGTCTTGTCTCCGCCATAACAATGGGAGTCATTTTCCCAAAGGCTGGGAGGCACGCAGTCTGCTTATCGCTGTTTTCCCGTGTGGACAGATTTTGATGGGAGTGGACCCTCTCGCTTCACCTCTTTCTCTCTGATTATACTGACTCATGACATGACTCATGATTAAAGCTGACTCATTCCTGGAAGTCATTTCATGGATTCTATTTTATTGTGTTTCAGAAATGGAGCCCCCCAGTATTCTTCTGTCTGTAGATCAGTTCCTTTGCTCTATATGTCTGGATGTGTTCAATGAGCCAGTCTCCATTTCATGTGGACACAACTTTTGCATGGCCTGTATCAGCAGATACTGAGACACCACTGACCTGTGTCAATGTCCACTGTGTAAGCAGGCATTCTACAGAATACCAGAGCTAAAACTCAATACAGCATTCAGAGATCTTTTAGATCATTTTAAGAAGAGGAGAGCCAGAGATAGAGATCAGTCCCCTACCGAGCCTGGAGAAGTGGTCTGTGAAGTCTGCACAGTGAGGAAGCTCAAAGCCCTAAAGTCTTGCCTGCAATGTCTCACGTCTTACTTTGAGACTCACCTGCAGCCTCATGAGATTGCCCCTGTCCTGAAAAGACACATATTTGATACACCCTGTGGAGAACCTGGAAGACCGGATGTGTAAGAAGCACAACATATTTGTGGAGCTGTTCTGCGAGACGAACCAGATGTGTGTGTGTGTGTCAGTTCTGTGGTCTGTCACAGTGCAGGACTCACCACACTGTCCCTCTACTACAGGAATAGTGCCGAGATAGGAAGGTACAAGTGCAGCAGAGGATCCAGGTGTGAATGCAGAAAGTTTAGGAGATCCAACACTCAGAAAAGAGCAGCAAGAAAGACGCAGAGAGAAAGCTAGCAGACAGTGTGCAGGTCTTCACTGCTCTGGTGTGGACCATTGAGATAATCCAGAGGGAATTCATTGAAATGGTTGAGGAGAAGCAGAAAGCATCAGAGGCAGTCTGAAGGGCTCATCAAAGAGCTGGAGATGGAAATCAATGACATACTGAGGAGACACACTGAGCTGCAGCAGCTCTCAGACACTGAGTACCTCCTCCAGAGTTCCCCATCCCTCTGTACCCTTCCACGCACGAGGACTGGTCTGAGATCAGGATTCACGGAAGTCTGAATGAGAGGAGAGGGAGGCAGGGTCTTTCTCTGCTGGAGGAGACTCTTCATAAAGATATAGAGAAGTTAAGAAGTTGTGTGATGATCCTGAGCTGAAGTGGATTCAGCAGTGGTCAGTGGATGTGGCTCTGAACCCTGACACAGCGAATTATTATCTCATCCTGTCTGAGGACGGAAAACAAGTGAGAAATGGAAACACACAGAAGGAATTCCCTGACAACTCCAAGATAATTAAATGTTACCTGTCTGTCCTGGGAAAGGAGGGCTTAAGTTCTCCTCGGGAAGATACTACTGTGAGGTGCAGGTGAAGGTGAAAGTGTATGGAGGTTCGGAGTGGCCAAAGAGTACATCATCCGGAAGTTCTTTTTTTTACTGAGCCCTGAGTGTATGATGCTGGACTGTGAGATTGAGTGATGGCAGTGCTTTCCACAAGCACAAGAAAAAGTAGCCAGCCAGGCTCCCCCGGGCTTGGGTGGTGTAATTATTTTTTGGGGAGCCTCTGATACATTGTAATGCTAGATTGTATTTTCAACCAGCAACTATTAGGTAATAACACTTATCAAAAATCTTCACACTTTTACAGTGTTAGTTTCAACAGCTGTTGTACAGTTTGATAAAAAACACAGGGAAAACTTAATTTTTGCTGCACTGGGCCTTTAAAGAAGCTGGTGTTAATCATGGGCTTTGCTACACAGAAAGCAGCAGTTGACTACTCCATTCTCAACACTTTTATTAAATCAGTAAACATAGATCAATATCTTTGAAAATACCATATAAGTATCATTATCTTTGAAAACAATTCAATCTGTTTTATTTTATCATATTTTGGACCAGAGTGAGGCTATCGCTCCACGAGCCTACCTATTGTTCCTGCAGTGAAGAAGATTCACCATCTTCATTGAATGTTTTCATAATTTATCTACAGATAATGGCTAAAAAGCCTAACAGTATGTCAATTAGGGAACAGAGTTAACAGCTCTCTTACCTATGCGATTCGGTAGGCTACTGACAAGTCACTAATTTTAATGTCCCCGAGAGGCAGTCCTAATGGGCTTCATATCGAAAATACAAACACGCTCTTTAGTTTACTTATCCCGATGTGATACTATGGACATACAACTACGTTGTATGATTTATGAATGGCAAAGGTATGATATTTGACATTATTCAGTCAGTTCGACACCTTTTATATCATAATCAAGCTTGCTCTTCGTAAATTAAAACACAGTAAATAGCCTATGCGCCACCGCTGCATATAAACTTTTTTTCTCACTGGTCCGGTCGTGCCAGTTGGCCAAAAATCTACTGGTCCGAACAAAATTTTACTGGCCCAGACATGGTGTAGTTCTTAAATGCATTGGGTTTACGCAGGACCTATTGGTTGGCATCTCTATGTTCAGCTATTACTAGGCTACATTTTGTTATTATGGTATATTAAAAAGCTGTGTAATATAATTAATTTAGCAATGTAAGTCATTACTCTATTCTTTAGAATAGCATTGTATTAATTGCATACATTTTTTGTTTCTGAAGTATGTCATTTTGAGAGTTTTGTAAAATAGGATGCTGCGCATTTAAGACAAACTTTCCAAAAGAGATATGACATGGCTACAGTAGGCTAGCCAAGACAAATAGCATAGCCATGGAAAGTAGGGGTCCTGAGGGTGCAGTTTCTTGGACAAAAAAATAGTGGACTAGACCTTTATTACTAATGTAGAGAAAAATACTCCTCAACAACCGTAGCACACAACACACATACCCAGTTACCGAGAGGCAGGACAGACAGCAGACTGTCAACCCAGCAGTGTTTCCATGTCCTTGCTCACTTTGTGACTGACAGGCGCCTGTCCTATCAATAGATTGCTAGAAGATGCATATCTTTCATTCTAGCGGGAGAGGACTTTTTTCTGACTAGCGAATTGAAAAGTAGCCTAGATAATCTAAATGAAAAGGGTACCCAGCTGAAAATGACTCTGTAGTCGGCTGGATGGGGATACGTATGAGGCCAACACTTCTGGGGCTTCGTCAAGAAAAGGGTGACGGGGGTGAAGGTGAGGGTGTTTGTGGATTATGAGAAGGGTATGGTCTCCTTTTCTCCTTTCTCTTACTGTAATTCCCACCCAATTTCCGGGCTACCCAAGAGTGAATGTTTTAATAAAATAAACAGAACAAGGAGGTCCCGTGTGGCTCAGTTGGTAGAGCATGGTGTTTGCAACGCCAGGGTTGTGGGTTCGATTCCCACGGGGGACCAGTACGGGGAAAAATGTATGAAATGTATGCATTCACTACTGTAAGTAGCTCTGGATAAGAGTGTCTGCTAAAATGACTAAATTACTAAGAACCTCAAACAATGCATGGACATGAAACAGAAACAATAACGCCTGGGGAAGGAACCAAAGAGAGTGACATCTATAGGGTAATCAAGGAGGTGATGCAAGTCCAGGTGAGTGTCATGAGGCGCGGGAGCGTGTGACAATGGTGACAGGGGTGCGGGATAATGAGAAGCCTGATGACCTAGAGGCCGGGGAGAGGGAGCACACATGACAGTAACCCCTCCCCGATGCGCGGCTCCGGCCGCAGGACACCGACCAAGATGATGATCCCGGAATCAGGAGCGGACTGGTCACCTCTGTGAGACGCGGGAACCTGTCAATCCGGCTGAGGCACGGGAGCATGGCGACCAAGAGCGCCAGAGAGAGAGCATACGTGGCAGTACCCCCTCCCCGGTGCGTTCGGCTCCAGCCGCAGGGCGCCAACCCAAGGGACGATCCAGGGGATCAGGAGCGGACCGGTCACCCATTGAACCTGACAGACCGGCTGAGGCATAAGAGCCTGACGAGCTGGTGGAAGCAGGGGAGCCTGACGAGCCGGCAAAGACATGAAAGCCCGACGAGGCAGGGGAGCCAGGCGATCCGGCGGAGGCATGAAAGCCCGACGAGGCAGGGGAGCCAGGCGATCCGGCGGAGGCATGAAAGCCCGACGAGCCGGCAGGGGAGCCTGGCAATCTGGCTGAGGCATGAGAGCCTGTACCGGCTCCCGCATCTGACGGCTTTACTCTGACAAAAACATTTTTTATTAAAATGCACGTGACGATGATGACCGGTGTGCGGGATAATGAGCAGCCTGATGACATAGAGGCCGGAGAGAGAGCACACGTGACATAGATGGTAGATGTTCATGCTCCCCTGTCCTCAGTGATTATCTCCTGTGATTCTCTCCTCAGAACAATGGGACAGAATGTAGTTTTATAACCCAGCCCTAGCCTGTGGTTGACCAATTATAATTCCTTGCAATAAAACTGGGCCAATGGCCAAATAACAAGTATCCTATTTCAGGTTCAATGTATAAACAATTTGGATCAATGAGAACTTGCCATGTAGCTATGAGTCCCGGACTGAAATTCCTCCTATGTCTCTGACCCATTGATCAATACTTCCCTATTACAGAAAAAACACTATTTCCATTGATCATTAGTAATCTATTGACCTCTCGTCCTCTGCATTGTGCATTTATTTAAAAAATATTCTTACATTATGTAAATTAGATATTTCTTATTTAATTTTCAATACATTTGCTAAAATTTCTAAAAACATGTTTTTACTTTGTCGTTAGATGGGTGAAAAAAAATCATATTTAATCAATTTTAAATGAAGGCTGTAACACAACAAAATCTGGGATAAGTCAAGGGGTATGAATATTTTCTGAAGGCACTGTATAGCTTACATACATTCTCATAGTCTTATTTTTATTCATTGTGTGTTTTTGTTATACTTTACTTTATTTGATAGTACTACTGATATTGATTACTGCATTACTGGGAAAGAGCTTGCAAGAAAGGCATTTCACTGTACTTGTGCACTTGACAATAAAACTTGAAACTCCTTTTATGATGTGAAGGCCAGGTCTCATATTTACTCTTTCACAGGCTAAGCCTTCACTGACTGCATTCCAAACACTTAACAGACACACCCTATCCCCTCAGCCCTCAAATTAAGTGGACACTTCTGATGACGTATCATTACCTCTGACGAGTATACACTTGCAGAGCAAGGGGCGAGGGAGGAAGGAATGATTTTTAAATGGACCGCCCTTGCCCGGAAATTCGTCACTCGTTCATCCCGTGGTGATTGTGTTTTCAGCCACCGGTAGCTTATGGGTGCTTTATATGCACTACAGTCAATTTGGATTGCATGTCTACTTATATTAAGTATATAATTATTAATATACGCCTACTGTATGATAGCTATAAAATTAAGGGGCTTACGTTGCAAACTTCCCTAACTTCCCTTCCATTTGAACCGACAAGAAATACGGGATTGCCCCAAGGGCATAAGGCGAGGGTAAGTGGACGAGGGTGTGTCTTTTATGACTTTGAAACGCAGCCACTGAGAAGCTCTATCCATACTTCAGCCCTGGTGTTTATACTTATGCTAAAAACACAGCCCCATTGGTCATTTCTCCTATCAATCACACAGACTGAATTAGTCCAGGGGGACTAAGTTTGAGTACTTAAGAAATTGACCCTTCCTTCTTTCTTTTGTAAAATAAATCAGTGATCTGCGATTGGAAGATTGGTGAGAGCAATGACATGGACACCATCCACTTACAGATCAGTGATTACCTCCGGGAAGTACAGCACATGGATGCTTTATGCCGCATGTAATTCATTGGAGACACAATGGTTATGAATCATTTTATTGAGATATAATCTATCATGTGATTGTAAGATGTTCTCAATGTGTTATCAAATACATTTCTCATTACTTATAATGCCAGCCTGTCACGCCCTGACCTGAGAGAGACGGTTTATTTCTCTATTTTGTTAGGTCAGGGTGTGTGGTGGGCATTCTATGTTTTGTATTTCTCTGTGTTGGGCCGAGTATGGTTCCTAATCAGAGGCGGCTGTCTATCATTGTCTCTGATTAGGAATCATACTTAGGCAGCCTTTTCCCACCTGTGTTTTGTGGGTAGTTATTTTCTGTTTTGTATTTCGTTACCTGATGGAACTGTTTGGCTTTTCGGTGTGTTTCTTTGTTCTAGTGTTTTCATTGTTTAATAAATATAATGAACACTTACCACGCTGTGCTTTGGCCCCCTCTCTACGACAGCCGTAACACAGCCACTATGAGTGTTCTCCATGTTCTTGCTCTCAGTTGTAAAGTTATTCAGTAAATGTTCACATTCTTCTTGCTCTCTGAAAAAAAAATATATTATTATTGGAAAAATGGTGCACAGTATTTTCATGTATGTTCATGTACATTGTATTCTCTCTATCCAATGTATAGCACATACTGATTTGTATTTGTTGTAATCATCATTCCTTGCCCTTGCCAGTAAAGTTTGTGAGAAGGTCATGGTAACTCTGTCTGTGTCCGTTGAAAATTACTGTAATTTTCTCTCCAATGACAGATGTCTGACTACTATCTTGAACTCATGCCAGTAACAAAGTTACACGTTATTTAATCTATGGTCACTCTCATGCTCTCATACATTTTGAATCTGAAAATCCGATTGAACTATCAGGACCCTGATTTTTTTTTATATAGGACACTGAAAATATGGAATGTATTGTTGGAGGAAAATAGTTTTATTTGCACACAGCAAGAATGACACAGAAAAGATATACAGTACACCTAAGAGCATGCTAGGTGAAATTACTGGTCTTTGTGGCCCATTACATGACATTGAATCTGCCCTCGTTATGATATATTATGTACATTTCACTCAAAAGGATGCAATTAGTCAAATGAGTGTTCATGCCCTCTGTTTGAGCAGATCCCCACATTAAAAAATACTATAGTATACTATTGTCATCCCCTGATCTGTTTCACCTGTCTTTGGCTTGTCTCCACCCCCCTCTAGGTGTCACCCATCTTCCCCATTATCCCCAGTGTATTTATACCTGTGCTCTCTGTTTGTCTGTTGCCAGTTCATCTTGTCTCGTCAAGCCTACCAGCGTTTTTTCCGTACTCCTGTTTTTTCTCTAGTCCCTGTTTTCCCGGTTTTGACTATTCTGCCTGCCCTGACCCTGCCTGCCATTCTGTACCTTTCGGACTGCTCTGGACTACGGACCTCTGCCTGCCCTTGACCTATCGTGTGCCTGCCCCCTGTTTTTGTCATAAAATGTGTTACTTCGAACTGTCTGCATCTGTGTCTTCTCCTGAGCCATGATAACTATGGTATAAATAGTATTAACTGTAGTGTTTTTGTGGACATGACTGTAGTACAGTTTACTATAGTATACATACAGTATAGTAATTACTGTAGTGTTTTTGCAGACTAGTATACTGTAGTATTTACTGTAGTGTTTTTGCAGACATTATTGTGTTATTTACTATAGTGTTTTTGTTTTATTATCTTTGACATAGCAAAAATAGCAACAACAAAAAAACCTTACAAAAAAAGATTACAGTTTTGAAACTGCAGTAAAAGTGCAGCAACTGAAGTCGACTATGGTATTTTGGACACAGTAATTGCAGAAGAACTGCAATAACAGAATAGTTGTACTGCACTCTAACTACAGTGTACTGTAGTTACACTGCACCCTGACTGCTATTTTTTTGTAAGGGCAGTGGGGGCTTTCTCCTTGAGGAAACCTACTGGACAAAATACTCAATGAGCAAATTTACCGTAACCTGTAGGTAGGAAGGACTGAGGTCTGAACTGATACAGTAGTTCAGAGCTTCTGCTCTGTTCTATAAACTGCAGGGAACACAATACTGTGTAAGGTCTATACATGACAAGTAGGTTTCTCACTTATGGGTGGCACAAATTGGGATATTGGAGAGGGGAATGGGCAGGGTTTATGCAAATTAAATACTCAACTCAACTCAACTCTGGACCTCGAAGCCAGTTCCATTGCATTTTTTAATTGTTCCCCTCTAAAAAGGGACTGAATTAGACCTGGGACACCAGGTGTGTGCAATAAATGATCAGGTAGAACAGAAAATCAGCAGGCTCCGGACCTTGTAAGGTAAGAGTTGAGTACCCCTGGTATATACTATAGTAAGTACTGTAGTGTTTTTGAAGACATTACAGTAATATTTACTGTAGTGTTTTTGCAGTCTGTAGTATACTGTAGCATTTACTATAGTATTTTACATTATGCTACAAAATTATATAGTAAGTACTACAAATTAATGAGGGATATTACAGTGTGTAGTATAGTATTCTACAGTATAGTACAGCCTCTGAGTATCACAGAAACACAAGTGTTGTGTTTCTGTGATATAACAAAAATAACATTTTATACAAATTGCTATGGATGAAATTTATCAAAATAACTGTACGAAACATGAAAAACATACAAAAACATGTTTTTAAACATCAATTTTGACAAAAAAATTGTGATTTCCTTTAAATATATTACCCAAGTTGGAATAACATACATACTGTATTATATTGAACTATGTATTTGATAAAAGCTAATAAAAAATAAAATGCCTTAAACCCTAAAAGAAGCAACATATTGCATAACATTTTTCCAGTGTTACCCACCAGCTAAAAGTAGAACCTAACAAGGAATGATTTTGTCGAACATTTTTGCCAGAGGTTAAACCACATAAGAAGAGGATCAAAGTGTATTCAAGTTGGGCCTGAGGTGAACTGAAGTATCAAACTGATGTTCAGCTCCAATGAATGTCTCTTCTCAGAACTGGTTCTTGTTGTGTAAGTAACGATGTGATGTCATCACATATGTGTATGTTGCATAGTGGACCATTGGAGGGCGATGTCACCATAGGTTGTGTGGTGATGTGAGAGGATTGGTAAAGGAGCTCTTTATTCACTAGAACATACTGATTGGGATTTTGTAAGCTCTACTATGATTATTGATTGGATATTATTTCCGGAATCTTCATCGATGTTATTAAACAAATCAAATAACTACACCAATCATTTACCAGAATTAAACACAGTGGTAAAAGGCACAATCTGTCCCCAAATACTGTTGGAGATTGGCAAGATAATTAATTGACTGTTCAGGCTTACAATAGGGCACTTTAGGATGCATTTCATGTTTTTCCAGAAATACCAATCCACAAACATTAACAACTACAAGAGGTTTTATAGCACAAGACATGTGGGTTGGGTGCAATAACTACTGTCCTACTGACTTATGATAAGAATCCCTCTTGTAAGTGTACTGCAGCAACCTAATGGAAAGCCCTGTCTCCTTAAAGAAGAAGTTCAGTATTCTCTCAGTAATGATGCAGAAAAATGTATCCATGCTTTTGTCACTTCTAGGTTAGACTACTGCAATGCTCTACTTTCCGGCTACCTGGATAAAGCACTAAATAAACTTCAGTGCTAAACACGGTTGCTAGAATCTTGACCAGAACCAAAACATTTGATCATATTACCCCAGTGCTAGCCTCTCTTCACTGGCTTCCTGTTAAGGCTAGGGCTGATTTCAAGGTTTTACTGCTAACCTACAAAGCATTACATGGGCTTGCTCCTACCTATCTTTCCGATTTGGTCCTGCCGATCATACTTACACGTACACGAGACAGCAAGACCGGTAGAGATACTCTGAATGATCGGCTATGAAAAGCCAACTGACATTTACTCCTGAGGTGCTGACCTGTTACACCCTCTACAACCACTGTGACTACTATTATTTGACCCTGCTGGTCATCTATGAACATTTGAACATTGAACACCCTATTCTGTTATAATCTCCACCCGGCACAGCCAGAAGAGGACTGGCCACCCCTCATAGCCTGGTTCCTCTTTAGGTTTCTTTCTTAGGTTCCGGCCTTTCTAGGGAGCTTTTCCTAGCCACCGTGCTTCTACACCCGCATTGCTTGCTGTTTAGGGTTTTAGGCTGGGTTTCTGTACAGCACTTTGTGACATCAGCTGATGTAAGAAGGGCTTTATAAATACATTTGATTGATTTATTGATATTCTCATTCACTTTAAATTATTTGCGTTGGGGTAAAAAAAAACTGGCTTATTTACATTGCACTTTACATTGCATGTTTTGCTAACCGTGGCTAAAGGAGGCTGAAGTTTGTAATGGCTGTTTTAAGAAAAACAAATCATGGCCCATAGACTACTTTTACGGTAAGGAACCATCTAACCTCAAGTTGTAAAATACTGAAATACAGTATGTGTCACATTAAGGAAAATATCTTTACCAATATCTTGCTCGTCTGCTTTATGGTTTACATTTAAATCAAATTCAATTTAGGGTGGGCAAAGCCCAATTCAGCACCCTCTTAGAGCCGGCCCTGGATGTGATTTCTGAACAATGTGTGCGTTTTCCAATGCAGAAGAAAAGTTTAACTTTCCTGAGCGGCTGCAAAGGACACTAGCTAAACTGCTGAACAATCAAAAATGCCAACCAATTAGTTGACACAATCTGTCACATTCAGTCCTTTCTTTATTCCAACCCTGGTTTTTAGGGATTATGTTTACACATGCAGTATAAAATAAATTGCATTGTCCAGGGAACTCCCCCACCCCACCTGTCACGTCCTGACCCTTGTAAGAGGTCATTTGCCATAGTAGAGCGGTCAGCGCGTGACAGGTGGTTTGTTTTGTAGGTATTTGGGGTTTTCTGTTTCTATGTGGGTTTTTTCTAGTATACTATTTCTATGTTTTGTTTTCCATGTTTTGGCCGGGTATGGTTTCCAATCAGAGGCAGGTGTCTTTCGTTGTCTCTGATTGGAAGCCATACTTAGGCAGCCTGTTTTCCTTTGGGGTTTGTGGGTAGTTGTTTTCCGTTTTGTCTGAGTACCTTACGGAACTGTTGGCTGTCGTTCTGTTATTTTGTTTAAGTGTTCTCGTGAAATAAAGTAAGAATGAGCACTCTACACGCTTCGCCTTGGTCCCCTTCATACGACCTTCATTATAGCACCCAACCCTTTTGGCCCTCAGAACAGACTCAATTCGTTGGGGTATTGACTCTATAAGTTGTCGAAAGCGTTCCACAGGGATGCTGGCCCATGTTGACTCCAATGATTCCCACAGTTGTGTCAAGTTGGCTGGACTGTCGTCGTAATAGATGGACCAAGGCGCAGCGGGTACGTGAATGCTCATTTTTATTAATCCAAAACAAACACGAAAAACGGACGACAAAACAGTCTTGTAGGCAACACACAGCAATACAAGAAACAATCTCCCACAAACCCCAAAACAAACATACTCCTAATTATAGGACCTTCAATCAGAGGCAACGATAACCAGCTGCCTCCAATTGAAGGCCCCAATCCCAAATACTAAACAGAGAAATAAACACCCTAGAAACAGACATAGAACTGTACAACATAGAACTAAACCAAAAACACTTGAAACATAAATAAAACGCCCCTCTACATAAACACACACTCAAAACCATATAAAACAAATACCCCCTGCCACGTCCTGACCAAACTATAATAACAAATAACCCCTCTACTGGTCAGGACGTGACAGATGTTCTTTGGGTGGTAAACCATTCTGGATACACACAGGAAACTGTTGAACGGGAAAAACCCAGCAGCGTTGCAGTTCTTGACAAAAAACAGTCCGTCTGGCATCTACTACCATACCCCGTTCAAAGGCACTTCAATCTTTTGTCTTGCCTATTCAACCTCTGACTGTGTATGTGTCCCATTCAATGTCTCAATTGTCTCATGCCTTAAAAATCCTTATTTAACCAGTCTCCTCCCCTTCATCTGCACTGATTGAAGTGTGGTAGGGTGGTACACAGGGAGTCGCACTGTGGTGGCGGTCTGCCTGCTCCTTTTGACGGTGGACGGTGCGCTGGAGTCTCATGTGAGCATCACTCCAAACTTCTTCTGCATGCCTGAACCACTCATCAACCGCAGGAGCTTCGGTCTGGCTGGGGGTCCACGGAGCCAGGGCCGGCTGAAAACCCAGAACACACTGGAAGGGGGTCAACCGAGTGGAGGAGTGACGTAGCGAGTTCTGAACGTACTCCGCCCATGGAAGGAATCGAGCCCACTCTCCCTGCCGGTCCTGACAGTGATTCCTCAGGAACCTCCCCAGCTCCTGGTTCATCCTCTCCATCTGCCCATTGGACTGAGGCCTATACCCAGAAGTGAGGCTGACTGTGACCCCGAGCTTCTCTATGAAGGCTCTCCATACCCGTGATGTGGATTGGGGGCCACGGTCTGAGACGATGTCCTCTGGAAGGCCATAATGCCGGAAAACCTGCTGGAATAGTGCCTCAGCAACCTGGAGAGCAGTAGGGAGACCAGAAAGAGGGATTAAACGACAGGATTTTGAAAATCTATCCACAACCACCAAAATGGTGGTGAAACCATCAGAGGAGGGGATATCAGTAACAAAGTCAATGGATAGATGGGACCAGGGACGCTGAGGCATGGGAAGGGGAAGGAGTTTCCCTGCTGGAGCTTTCCGGGGGGATTTGGTTTGGGCACATACGGAACAGGAGTTGACGTAGCGAGTGACGTCCTGCGCCATGGTGGGCCACCAGTACTTCTCAGAGATGGATTGGGTAGTGCGAGAAATACCTACATGTCCAGCGACGACAGCTGTGTGTGCCCAGGTCAGCAGCCGATCCCTTATCCCCGTGCTCCTTCTGCTGTTTCCTGAATTCCACGATGGTGGTTCGCGATTTCAGTTATGCGCGAATGCTGATATCTATCTGCCAGCATTGAGGAGTACACCACATCAGTCACTGGATTTATCAATAAGTGCATCGAGGACGTTGTCCCCACAGTGACTGTACGTACATACCCCAACCAGAAGCCATGGATTACAGGCAACATTCAAACTGAGCTAAAGGGTAGAGCTGCCGCTTTCAAGGTGCGGGACTCTAACCCGGAAGCTTATAAGAAATCTGCGACAAACCATCAAACAGGCAAAGCGTCGATACAGAGCTAAGATTGAATCATACTACACCGGCTCCGACGCTCGTCTTATGTGGCAGGGCTTGCAAACTATTACAGACTACAAAGGGAAGCACAGCCACGGGCTGCCCAGTGACATGAGCCTACCAGACGAGCTAAATCACTTCTATTGTCATGCCCTGACCACAGAGAGCCTTTTTTATTCTCTATTTTGGTTAGGTCGGGGTGTGACTGGGGGGGTGTTCTAGTCTTGGTTATTTATTTCTATGTTGGCCTGGTATGGTTCCCAATCAGAGGCAGCTGTTTATTGTTGTCTCTGATTGGGGATCATATTTAGGCAGCCATTTCCCCCACTGTGTTTTGTGGGATCTTGTTTTGAGTTAGTGCATGTAGCACTTCTTACGTTACGGTTAGTTGTTTGTTTCCTTTTGTTTTTTTTGTAGTTTCACTAAATAAATATGTGGAACTCAGAACACGCTGCGCCTTGGTCCGTCTCTCCACACAACCGTGACAGAAGATCCTACCACAACAGGACCAAGCAGGCGAGAGAATCCTGGACTTGGGAGGAGATATTGGATGGGAAGGGATCCTGGACTTGGGAGGAAATCCTGGCAGGACAGGATCGCCTTCCTTGGCGACAGACGAATGGAGAGAAGGGAGGACAGCGACGATGCTGGGGTTTGCGGCTACAAAGAGAGCCCAAAAGACAGCCCAAATTCTTTTTTTGGGGGGGGGGGGCGCACACAGGGTGGTCGGCGGAGCCGAGGAATGAGCCAAAGACCGTCAGGGAGTCGAAGGAGGAACTCGATGAAAGATTCCGGAGAGAGGTGGTGGCGATGAGAGTGCTGCAGCGTAGGCATGCTGAGGAGCGTGACACCAGTCCGGTGTCATCTGCACCGGTTTCACGCATCTGGCCTCCAGTGCGCCTCCCCAGTCTTGTACGTCCTGTGTCTCCATGGCCGGACCCGTGGTCTGGGCGGGGGCAAAGACCCGCACCGGAGCCGCCACCGACACTAGTCACCCCCCCTACCCTCCTCAGTTGGTTTCAGGTTTTGCGGCCGGAGTCCGCACCCTTGGGGGGGGTACTGCCACGCCCTGACCATAGAGAGCCTTTTTTATTCTTTATTTTGGTTAGGTCGGGGTGTGACTGGGGGGGTGTTCTAGTCTAGGTTATTTATTTCTATGTTGGCCTGGTATGGTTCCCAATCAGAGGCAGCTGTTTATCGTTGTCTCTGATTGGGGATCATATTTAGGCAGCCATTGTGTTTTGTGGGATCTTGTTTTGAGATAGTGCATGTAGCACTTCTTACGTTACGGTTAGTTGTTTGTTTCCTTTTTTTGTAGTTTCGCTAAATAAATATGTGGAACTCAGAACACGCTGCGCCTTGGTCCGTCTCTCCACACAACCGTGACATCTATGCTCGCTTCGAGGCAAGCAACACTGAGACATGCATGAGAGTATCAGCTGTTCCGGACGACTGTGTGATCACGCTCTCCGTAGCCGACGTGAGTAAGACCTTTAAACAGGTCAACATTCACAAGGCTGCGGGGCCAGACGGATTACCAGGACGTGTGCTCCGGGCATGTGCTGACCAACTGGCGGTAGCCATGAAGTGCTTTGAAAGGCTGGTAATGGCTCACATCAACACCATTATCCCAGAAACCCTAGACCCACTCCAATTTGCATACCGCCCAAACAGATCCACAGATGGTGCAATCTCTATTGCACTCTACATTGCCCTTTCCCACCTAGACAATAGGAACACCTATGTGAGAATGCTATTCATTGACTACAGCTCAGACTTCAACACCATAGTACTCTGAAAGCTCATCCCTAAGCTAAGGATCCTGGGACTAAACACCTCCCTTTGCAACTGGATCCTGGACTTCCTGACAGGCCGCCCCCCAGGTGGCGAGGGTAGGTAGCAACACATCTGCCATGCTGATCCTCAACACTGTACTCCCTGTTCACCCACGACTGCATGGCCAGGCATGACTCCAACACCATCATTAAGTTTGCAGATGACACAACAGTGGTAGGCCTGATCACCAACAACGACGAGACAGCCTATAGGGAGAAGGTCAGAGACCTGGCCGGGTGGTGCCAGAATAACAACCTATCCTTCAACGTAACCAAGACTAAGGAGATGATTGTAGACTACAGGAAAAGGAGGACCGAGCACGCCCCCATTCTCACCGACGGGGCTGTAGTGGAGCAGGTTGAGAGCTTCAAGTTCCTTGGTGTCCACATCACCAACAAATTAGAATGGTCCAAACACACCAAGACAGTCGTAAAGAGGGCACAACAAAGCCTATTCCCCCTCAGGAGACTGAAAATATCTGGCATGGGTCCTGAGATCCTCAAAAGTTTCTACAGCTGCAACATCGAGAGCATCCTGACTGGTTGCATCACTGCCTGGTACGGCAACTGCTAGGCCTCCGACCGCAAGGTACTACAGAGGGTAGTGCGTACGGCCCATTGGCTAAGCTGCCTGCCATCCAGGACCTCTGCACCAGGCGGTGTCAGAGGAAGGCCCTAAAAATTGTCAAAGACCCCAGCCACCCCAGTCATAGACTGTTCTCTCTACTACCGCATGGCAAGAAGTACCAAGTCTAGGACAAAAAGGCTTCTCAACAGTTTTTACCCCCAAGCCATAAGACTCCTGAACAGGTCATCAAATGGCTACCCGGACTATCTGCATTGTGTGCTCCCCCCAACCACTCTTTTACGCTGCTGCTACTCTCTGTTTATCATATATGCATAGTCACTTTAACTATACATTCATGTACATACTACCTCAATTGGCCCGACCAACCACTGCTCCCTCACATTGGCTAACCGGGCTATCTGCATTGTGTCCCGTCACCTAACAACCCCTCTTTTACGCTACTGCTACTCTCTGTTCATCATACATGCATAGTCACTTTAACCATATCTACATGTACATACTACCTCAATCAGCCCGACTAACCGGTGTCTGTATGTAGCCTCGCTACTTTTATAGCCTCACTACTGTATATAGCCTCGCTACTGGTTTTTTTCACTGTCTTTTTACTGTTGTTTTTATTTCTTTACTTACCTATTGTTCACCTAATACCTTTTTTGCACTATTGGTTAGAGCGTGTAAGTAAGCATTTCACTGTAAGGTCTACACCTGTTGTATTCAGTGAACGTAACAAATAAACTTTGATTTGATTTATCCCCGGTTTCTGGTTGGGGTAGGTTTTAATAGTCACACTGGGTACAACATCTTCTATACACTTCCTGATAAACTCAGTCACCGTATCCGTGTATTCGCCGATGTTATTCTCAGAGGCTATCTGGAACATATCCTAGTCCACGTGGTCAAAACAATCTTGAAGCGTGGATTCTGATTGGTCAGACCAACTTTGACCAACGTTGAAGTCCTTAGCACGGGAACTTCCTGTTTGAGTTTCTGCCTATAGGAAGCAAGGAGCAAAATGGAGTCGTGATCACATTTGCCAAAGGGAGGGTGGGGGATGGCCTTGTAGGCATTTCAGAAGTTGGTTTAGCAGTGGTTGAGTGTTTTAGCAGCGCGAGTACTACAGTCAATGTGTTGATAGAACTTCGGTAGCGTTTTCCTCAAATTTGCTTTGTTAAATGTGTCAAGCGTGTGTACCCCCTCTACAGGCCAATGGATGTATCCAGAAAAACAACAAATAAATGTATTATTATTTTTCAACTTGAATCAAACTGGACATTGGATATGTACAGTATGCGCCAAGACGAAGATTTCACCACTCTCTTTTGTGGCTAAAGGATTAGAATGGAAATTGTATTGGGACAATTATAATGGACATTTTAGCCACTACAGCTATCCTGCAACAAAGGTTTTTGGTGCAGGGATGCGCGCATCACTCAAACATGACGTTTGCTTGTTAACAAAAAAGGCCTCTATGAAATAGGATTCTATTTCTATGTGACGGCCCCTTAAAGTGGCGTCCATTTTGACAAGCACATTTCTGTGGGAAAAGATTATTTGCAATGACCATTTTACCAGATGGCAGCAATTGTCACGTCCTGACCAGCAGAGGGAGTAGTGGTGTAGTATTTTGGTCAGGACGTGGCAGAAGAAGTCTGTATGTGTTGTCTAGTATGTCTGTTTCTGTGTTAGTCTTGTGACTCCTGATCAGGAACAGCTGGGGATCGTTGTTCCTGATTGGGAGTCATATATTTAGGAGTATGTTTGTCACTTGGGGTTGTGCTAACACTGCTAGTCTTTTTGTTTGTAGTAAGCCTGTCGTAAGTTTCCTGTTTATTGTTTACCTGTGTATACTTTGCTTTAATTTATTATTCTTTACATTAAAAGATGAGTATCTACATTTCACCTGCTGCAGTTTGGTCTCTTCAACACGGCTGTAATTATGACAGCAATAAAGATATAGATAGTTCTTGTATTGCTGTGGCATTGGGTTGGGCATTTTGGAATTTTTTTTAAAATATTCTAGATTGGTTTTATTTAAATGTATTTGGGTACATCTTCCCATTCCAAATCAACTAATACAGAATGACAGGTTAATGACTTTAAAAAATGATTACCATTTGGAAAACATTGTGCCACCAGTAGTAAAACCAATGAAGGTAACACCATTGAGACATTTTAGGTTATTGAGGATTTTCACATATGTTTAAATCTAAGACCATTAACACTTCAAAATTAAATGTACTCAAGTTAAGCTTAATATTTTAGCTCACAATGTAATTTCCCTTCCTTTAAATTGAGTAACACCAAGTGACACTTTGTATTTAGACACACTAAATGATCAATGGAATCCTCAAATTTATGACATACTATAAGCTATTTAAAAATATATCTAGAGACCCCTCCCCCGATAACAGTTTGCCACTGGAGGAAATGCTCAAGGTCCTTGTATATCTTTGTAATGAGTGATTTTCAAGGCGGTAACATCGCAAAAAGATAAGTTTTGCAGTATGCCTCCCGAGTGGTGGAGCGGTCTAAGGCACTGCATCGCAGTGCTTGAGGCATCACAACAGACCCGGGTTTGATCCTGACCGGGAGACCCATGAGGCGGCACACAATTGGCCCAGCGTTGTCCGGGATAGGGGAGTGTTTGGCCGGCCGGGATTCCCTTGCCCATCGCACTCTAGCGACTCCTGTGACGGTGACACAGTAGCCAGTTGTATGGTGTTTCCTCCGACACATTGGTGCGGCAGGCTTCCGGATCAAGAAGCAGTGCGGCTTGGCAGGGTTGTGTTTGAGGATGCATGGCTCTCGACCTTCACCTCTCCCGAGTCTGTACGAGAGTTGCAGTGATGGGACAAGACTGTAACTACCAATTAGATATCACGAAAAAGGGGTAAAAAATGTCACAATTCTCTAAGACAGAACCCAGAAGCAGACCAGGACAAGGTGAGTAAAATGGTCGAGTATTTATTGGTAGTCTTGATGTGTAATTTGAGTGATCCAGGAGACGGAGCGGCAGTGGAGGTGAGTTGATGAGAGTAAATGGGTTGATCCAATGTCACGTCCTGGCCAGTATATAAGGTTAATTGTTTTGTAGTTTGGTCAGGGCGTGACAGAGGGTATTTGTTTTATGTGGTTCGGGGTGGTGTGTTTGTGTAAAGGGTGTTTGATTTAGTATGTCCGGGTTTTGGTTTATGTCTAGGTAGTTCTATGTGGAATCTAGTGTGTGTGTGTTTCTATGTTTGGTTGATTGGGGCTCTCAGTTGAAGGCAGGTGTTGTCTATCTGCCTTTGATTGAGAGTCTCATATATGAGGGTGTGTTTGTGTTTGTGATTTGTGGGTGATTGTTCTGTGTTCAGCCCTAGGCTTTGCCAGACTGTTAGTTGTTCGTTTTCGTATTTTGTTATTTTTGTATGTTCATTTTTGTAGTGAATAAAAATCAAGATGAGCATTCACGAACCTGCTGCGTATTGGTCCACATTTTCCGATGACGATTTCGCACTATCGTCAGAGGACGAAGACAACCGTGACAGAATCACCCACCACTCAAGGACCAAGCAGCAGAGGAAGGAGCAGAAGGCGTTCGAGTTGGACTGGCGGGAGAAGTGGACTTGGGAAGAAGTTCTGAACGGGGCCGGACCTTGGCATCAGGCTGGGGAGTATCGCCGCCCGCAGTGGGAAATAGAAGCAGCCAAGGCAGAGAGGCGTTGGTACGAGGCCAGAGTGGACGCGCTGAAGGAGATGCACGAGAGGCACCCCCAAGAAAATTTTGGGGGGGGGCACACGGGTAGTTTGGCTAGGCGAAGGAAGAGCCGGAAGCCAGCTACCCGTGGTTATATGGAGGAGCGTATGAGGTGGGGAGCGCCATGTTTCGCTGAGAAGCGCAATATCTCACCCATACGCACGCACAGTCCGGTGCGAGTTATTCCAGCCCCTCGCAGGTGCCGTGCTAGAGCGGGCATCCAGCCTGGTAGGAGGATGCCTGCGCAGCGCATCTGGTCGCCGGTACGCCTCCGAGGACCAGGCTACCCAACTCCCGCTCTACGCACGGCTACCATCAAGCCCCTGCACAGCCCAGTCTGCCCTGTACGAGCACTCCGCTCGTGCAGGGCTACTAGTTCCATCGAGCCAAGGCGGGTTGTGCAGGAGGTAAGATCTAGACCGGCTGTGCGCCTCCATAGCCCTGGGTTTCCAGCTCCTGTCTCTCGTGCGGACCCGGAAGTGCGTCCACCCAGTCCGACTCGTCCTGTTCCCGCTCCCCGCACTAAACGGCAAGTGCGTAAACCCAGCCTCGCCAGTCAACAGTCGTCGGAGCTGCCCGCCAGTCAACAGTCGTCGGAGCTGCCCGCCAGTCAACAGTCGTCGGAGCTGCCCGTCAGTCAACAGTCGTCGGAGCTGCCCGTCAGTCAACAGTCGTCGGAGCTGCCCGTCAGTCAACAGTCGTCGGAGCTGCCCGTCAGTCAACAGTCGCCGGAGTGGTCAGACTGCGCTGAACTGCCGGAGTGGTCAGACTGCGCTGAACTGCCGGAGTGGTCAGACTGCGCTGAACTGCCGGAGTGGCCAGACTGCGCTGAACTGCCGGAGTGGCCAGACTGCGCTGAACTGCCGGAGTGGCCAGACTGCGCTGAACTGCCGGAGTGGCCAGACTGCGCTGAACTGCCGGAGTGGCCAGACTGCGCTGAACTGCCGGAGTGGCCAGACTGCGCTGAACTGCCGGAGTGGTCAGACTGCGCTGAACTGCCGGAGTGGCCAGACTGCGCTGAACTGCCGGAGTGGCCAGACTGCGCTGAACTGCCGGAGTGGCCAGACTGCGCTGAACTGCCGGAGTGGTCAGACTGCGCTGAACTGCCGGAGTGGCCAGACTGCGCTGAACTGCCGGAGTGGCCAGACTGCGCTGAACTGCCGGAGTGGCCAGACTGCGCTGAACTGCCGGAGTGGCCAGAACTGCCGGAGTGGCCAGACTGCCTGAACTGCCGGAGTGGCCAGACTGCCCTGAACTGCCGGAGTGGCCAGACTGCCCTGAACTGCCGGAGTGGCCAGACTGCCCTGAACTGCCGGAGTGGCCAGACTGCCCTGAACTGCCGGAGTGGCCAGACTGCGCTGAACTGCCGGAGTGGCCAGACTGCGCTGAACTGCCGGAGTGGCCAGACTGCCCTGAACTGCCGGAGTGGCCAGACTGCCCTGAACTGCCGGAGTGGCCAGACTGCCCTGAACTGCCGGAGTGGCCAGACTGCCCTGAACTGCCGGAGTGGCCAGACTGCCCTGAACTGCCGGAGTGGCCAGTCTGCCCTGAACTGCCGGAGTGGCCAGTCTGCCCTGAACTGCCGGAGTGGCCAGACTGCCCTGAACTGCCGGAGTGGCCAGACTGCCCTGAACTGCCGGAGTGGCCAGTCTGCCCTGAACTGCCGGAGTGGCCAGTCTGCCCTGACCTGCCGGAGTGGCCAGTCTGCCCTGAACTGCCGGAGTGGCCAGACTGCCCTGAACTGCCCGAGTGGCCAGACTGCCCTGACCTGCCCGAGTGGCCAGACTGCCCTGACCTGCCCGAGTGGCCAGACTGCCCTGACCTGCCCGAGTGGCCAGACTGCCCTGACCTGTCCGAGTGGCCAGACTGCCCTGACCTGCCCGAGTGGCCAGACTGCCCTGACCGTCCCGAGCTGCCAGACTGCCCAGACAGCCTGGAACGGCCTGAGCCGGAGCCGCCTCCAATATAGGTGGGTTGGGGAGGGGGGGTGTAGCACAGTGCCGTCGTTGACGGCAGCCACCCTCCCTTCCCTCCCTTTAGAAAGGGGGAATTTTTCTTTTGGGTATTGTTTGGGGGTATTTATATTTTTTTTGTGTTAAGGTGCTTCTGGGGTAGCACCTTTAAGGGGGGGGGTACTGTCACGTCCTGGCCAGTATATAAGGTTAATTGTTTTGTAGTTTGGTCAGGGCGTGACAGAGGGTATTTGTTTTATGTGGTTCGGGGTGGTGTGTTTGTGTAAAGGGTGTTTGATTTAGTATGTCCGGGTTTTGGTTTATGTCTAGGTAGTTCTATGTGGAATCTAGTGTGTGTGTGTTTCTATGTTTGGTTGATTGGGGCTCTCAGTTGAAGGCAGGTGTTGTCTATCTGCCTTTGATTGAGAGTCTCATATATGAGGGTGTGTTTGTGTTTGTGATTTGTGGGTGATTGTTCTGTGTTCAGCCCTAGGCTTTGCCAGACTGTTAGTTGTTCGTTTTCGTATTTTGTTATTTTTGTATGTTCATTTTTGTAGTGAATAAAAATCAAGATGAGCATTCACGAACCTGCTGCGTATTGGTCCACATTTTCCGATGACGATTTCGCACTATCGTCAGAGGACGAAGACAACCGTGACATCCAATGAAGTCACTGTATCCACCGACGGCCAGGCAAGGGAGTTGAATGTTCCGGGAGAATGACTGTAGACAGAGTAAACAGGAGTGAGTAACCAGTAACAAGCACAAAACAACAAAACTAGCTCGGGAAACTTGAGGCTGATACGCTGGCACAACATACTGTTCGTTGCTAACGATCCGGCAGGGAATGGATGTCAGCTCAGGGTTTAAGAAGAGGTGAAGATCAGGACCAGGTGTGCAGAAGGCTGATGAGATGCAGGTGCGGGTAATAAATAGATCTCCCGCCTAACCTCGTTGCCTAGCAACCAGACAGGGTGCGTTCAGGAACCTTAGACAACACTCAAACCAAAAAACAGTCATCTCAGGCAGAAACAGACTCAGGAAGCGGGATTCCTGACAAAAAATAAATACGTTTTGCAGTATAAATGACTTGCATTATGTTTAATCATTGATAAATAGTTCAATATAAACAAAAACGTATGATGTATTACTATTTGTCATTTTAAAGTGTTTTTCATGGTTGCAAAGCCAAGGGGTAAAAAGGGGTAAAAAATAAATACGTTTTGCAGTATAAATGACTTCCATTATGTTTAATCCCAATTTGTAAGTCGCTCTGGATAAGAGCGTCTGCTAAATGACTTAAATGTAAAATGTAAAATGTAATCATTGATAAATAGTTCAATATAAACAAAAACGTATGATGTATTACTATTTGTCATTTTAAAGTGTATAATGCCACTGTAATTCAAGAACAACCCATATGAGTTTGATCGAATTCTGTTTAGAGAAAGCGCTGTAATTGTTGGTTGTAAACCTATCTTCTTTCGGAGTCATTGTTTATCTTTTGAAAAGAGAACCGGTTTGACCTGACAAGCGACGTCCCATATAGCCTCGGTGGTCAGTAAACACCTTGGTCAGTGTTGTTGCTTCATTTGACCTCTGACTTAAAGACGCACTCCAGCTATTTTTGAATGTTTCCTGTTGAAAGACAATATCCCACGTATAAATACAGTAATGTAAACACACTTGTTTTGAGCAAAATAGTGTTTTTTAGACACAAGTGAAAACTTCATGGAGTAGGCCATTCAAGGAGCTGGTCTGATTGTGCCCTCTGATGTCATCGGCCAACCCTTGCTTGAGGAACAATAGAGAAGCAATAGAGAACAAAAGAAGAAAGGCCCCACCCCTCCACTTGTACCATGTAATGAGGATATCTGGACCACCTATTGAGATGTGCCTTTTGTTAAGTAAATCAGGTTACAGATGAGCTGAAAATGAGACTGGAGTAGAACTTTACCTTTTTGGTCACATTTTACTTGATACCCAGTGTCATAACACGATTTCATAATATGTCATAACAGCTGACATAACTTGTTATTATATGGTCATAAAACATATATGTAGACCTGTTGTGACATATATTGCATCATTTTCTGGCCGATTATGACACCTAAGAGTGTCAAAACACACAAAACCTACCACACAAGGCAAAACATTCCATTACACTATAGTGTACTGTGTCAACAATATGTTTATGTTATATAACATTTTCTGAAATTGACCGTATTAAATTATCATTGTAATTGCGCACACATTGCTGTCAGACATGCACCTACCCCAATGCTCTGTTGCTTATGACTGGGATGAATGCAGGAGCAGATTTCAGGAGAAGCACAAGACACCCTTTTTTGACTGATGACTGATATAAGGGCATGTCCGTGATATGCCTGTCTGGCTTATATGATTATGATGGTCATAACGCTTCTTGACAGTGTCATAAAATGTATTGTGTTAGTCCAAGTAAAGTGACACAGTATGGTCATAATGCTTCATGACAGTATCAAAGTGTATTTTCTACAACTTATTTAAAATACGATGGAAAAAACATGAATGTGAATAATCCATTACAACAACAAACTTTTAACTGGAAGGAAAGTTCTTGGTAGGGAAAAAAACAAATTTGAATAAATGTGGGTTTTGACACTCTTATGTAGGTGTCATAACCAGCCATAAAATAATGAAATATATCAAATCAAATCATCAAATCAAATTGTATTGATCGCATAACCATGCTATTGCGGGTGCAGCGAAATGCTTGTGTTCCAAGTGTAGCGATCGTCTGTGGAAGAAGGAGTAGACCAAAGCGCAGCGTGGTACGTGTTCATGATGTTTATTATAACTGAACACTGAAACAAAAAACAAAGTGGAACAAAACGCAACAGCTCTGTCAGCTGAACACACCAAACAGAAAACAACTACCCACCCCAACCCTGTGGGAAAAGGCTACCTAAGTATGGTTCCCAATCAGAGACAACGGTAGACAGCTGTCCTGGATTGAGAACCATACCCGGCCAAAACAAAGAAATACCAAAACATAGAAAAAAGGACATTGAATGCCCACCCTAGTCACACCCTGGCCTAACCAAAAATAGAGAACAAAAACCTCTATGGCCAGGGCGTGACACCAAGTTCCAAAAGTGCAGTAAAATCTGACAATTCACAACAATGCACATAAATCTAAAAGTAAAATAATGGAATTAAGAAATATATAAATATTAGGACAAGCAATGATCAATTAGCCTTTTAAAATGATACACTTGGATTAGCTAACAGAATGTGCCGTTGGAACCCAGGAGTGATGGTTGCTGATAATGGGCCTCTGTACGCCTATGTAGATATTCCATAAAAAATCTGTAGTTTCCAGCTACAATAGTCATTTACAACATTAACAATGTCTACACTGTATTTCTGATCAATTTGGTGTTATTTAAATGGACCAAAAAATGTGCTTTTTTTTCAAAAACAAGGACATATTCTAACATGCTGACCAGACCGGACACGTCGCGTGCGCAAGCGTCACAAAATAAATGTAGAAATCCACATTATTCAATTATTGCACCCACACTGCTCGAGCGCACCAACGAGAGTCTGCGATGCCAAGGGCTAAAATAGAACTCATTTCTATTTCTGATGCAGATCGCGCTGAAAGTCCTGCCTCTCCCATCTCCTCATTGGTTTATAGAAGCAGGTACCCACGTGCCATCTCCTCATTGGTTATACCCACATGGGTGATTGAAAGACGAAATGTTTTGCCGGTTGTCGTGGTAAAAGTGTAGATGCCAATCACCATATAAGTTCAAAGATGAAAAAGCCTGGGAGGAGAGATGACTGGAAACGATTCGGTTGGCCGTTTTACGTGTGGATTAATTGTCGGAGTAGAGGACCTTGTGCATTTCAGGTAAAATAACAACTCAATGTTTATATCCCAGGACAAATTAGCTAGCAACAGCAAGCTAGCTAAATAGGACAAATTAGCTAGCAAGTGCAAGCTAACTAGCTAAATTGCCATACATTTTTAATGCTTTTCGACCTGTCCCCAAATTAATGTCATTGGTTCAGAGTTTGTTTTGATATTTTAACCTGCGTGTCGTGATCGCGTTTGGTTTAGGGGGACAAAATACATTTATGCACGATAGCGCACGCGTGCAGCCAGTTTGGGTTCCGTGTAAGTGACCCCACACTTTTGAACGGTAGTATATATATATATATATATATATATATATACACTGTATGTGTGTGATGGGATGTATAGACATTATGGACAGTGGATAGAATATTTTGTATAGCTGTATAATACGTAGTATAGAATAGTCTATATACACAGCAATAGCGGAATAGGATGGCATTGACTAGAATACAGTATATACATATGAAATTAGTAAAGCAGTATGTAAACATTATTAAAGTGACCAGTGATTCCATGTCTATGTGCATAGGGCAGCAGCCTCTAAGGTGCTGGGTTGAGTAGCAGGGTGGAAGCCAGCTAGTGCTGGAGAGCCCTGCGGTTGTGGGCAGTGCAGTTGCCGTACCAGGCGGTGATACAGCCCGACAGGATACTCTCAATGGTTCATCTGTAAAAGTTTGTGAGGGTCTTAGGGGCCAAGCCAAATATCTTCAGCCTCCTGAGGTTGAAGAGGAGCTGTTGCGCCTTCTTCACTATGCTGTCTGTGTGGGTGGACCATTTCAGGTTGTCAGTGATGTGCACGCAGAGGAACTTGAAGCTTTACACCTTCTCCATAGATGCTCCGTCGATGTGGATGGGGGGTACTCTCTCTGCTGTCCCCTGAAGTCCACGATCAGCTCCTTTGTTTTGTTGATGTTGAAGGAGAGGTTATTTTCCTGGCACCACTCTGCCAGGGCCCTCACCTTCTCCCTGTAGGCTGTCTCGTCATATGTTACAACAGGTGTAAATATATGGGTCATGACAGGTTATGACACATTATGTCAGCGGTTATGACATATTATGACATGATTATGACCGTGTTATAACACTGTGTGTTTCAAGTTAAGTGTTACCAAATGTTTGAGTGCAAAAATATAGGCTTACATGAGAAAATTATGAATATTTTAAATAATAGTTCATTAGTATGTTTAATATGCTATTCAATAAGGGGTGAATCCTAACTTCCCATTGACGTCAATCCATTACATTGGAGGGAAAACGCAACATAAGCAAGTGGAACTTCGGATTGGCACTTATGTCTCGGAGAGTCTCGTTCATTGCATTGCACTGCGTTGGCCTTCACAGTACTAAAATCATCTGTTAGCTCCATTCACAGGCGCTGATAAACGCTGTAAAAAAATAACATCTTTGAATTGAGATGCATTGTATCTGTGGTTTCCCTTGGCAGTGGCCCATGATTCAGTGCAAGGGTTTTATAGTTTAGTTGTTACTGGAATGGATTAATCTATTCACAGTGTGCGCTGAACCGTGGCCTGAGCGTGAGGGGGATGGAGGACCAAAGACAGGTGGCTGCTGGTTAATGGAGGGTGGAGAAGAAATGTCCTTAAAGTGTATGATTTTCTTTCCACCTCTGATCTGTTGGACTCTATCAATTCAGAGAAATGCTGTTCGGTATAAAAAGTAGCCTGGGTGCTTTTTGAGTTAAGCAGTTCAGAGTTTAGTAATACATTGACCTTCAAATCCCTCGGTTGACAGCACTGGCTAATTTAATCACATGCTGCATTGACTGAGTATTAATGACCCATGCATTCCTGGATAACTATAATATACACAGAAATAGTCGTGACTGATTGACTTACCGTGACACTTCTTGTATTTTCAGCAAGGCATATTTCATATTTTAAATATGCAGATCTTGAAGCACTCAAAAACTAAGTTGAATGCCCCAGTGTATCCCACCAAAATTGGCTTTAAAAAACTAACACATGGCAATATATTACAAGACACTTGTGACTTGTGTTAAATGAAACCAAATCGCCTCCTTCCTATCTTGCTTTAAGCAAATTCTCCAACAGGACCAGAGTAAACTGCCATGTAGACAGTAAACTTAATATTATTTTTTTGCCGTCTCCAGGGGCTGGGGCGTAGCCCTTCAATGACCTACACCTGGGCACAAACCCTACACCTAGTAGGGAGCTGGCATAAGGTGTTAAAATTGGACTGTTCTTTCATGACATGCACAGAAAATAACATACTATATTTTCAAAAGGGTGAGTCTAGTGTTCATGTTTCATAACCTCTACAGGCTTTTCGAGTTGCCTATGCTTGATAGCAAAATAATGTACTTGATTTATGCTACATAGCATGCTAAATGTGTCTGATCAGATATTAGCAAACAAATAGATGAGCTTCCCCCTCCACTTATTTGCCCAGGCTAAGATCAAATAACCAAATATACAGACGGAGATTCAGTGGAGCAAAATCACATTGATTGATCATCAGACAAGTCAAGGGCTTTTAGTCGGGATATAGCTTAGACTACTACGCGAGTGAAGAGAAAAATAACCCACCTGTTATGCTAGGCTAGCATAGGCTACATAGGTAGCTAACATGCTAGCTAAATGTTCTGATAACACTGTTAGGTTAGCAAACTAGACTAAAGATTATCACCATGAGCACTCATCTCAATTTGGCTAACATTTTCCCTGCCTAATTGTAACCAAATATCAAAACCTAGATTATGTGAGAAAGAAAAATTGGACATTGATTGATTTATCATGATGAGTCCCCACGCTTGCCTCAAAGCAGTGCAATAACACTGTCCCAATCAGAACTATGCTGAAACTATGGTTGACCACACACGGCTATGGCTTTAAAGTATTTAAACGGTTGGATAAGTTTCAGTAACCATCAACCATAACTGTCCACTCACGTGGGGGCACCAGCTACCTCTAGCAACCAATGGATAAAACAGCCTTCTTTCTCATTGGTGGCTGTGTGCGCTAATGCTTATCTTCGGTTCAGTCACAGATTTTCCTGCCTTGCAACATATTTATGGGCAAACACACAAATTCCAGGTAGGTAAGGACGTTTATTGGAGGACGTTTACCTCTCTTACTGTAC
Source organism: Salmo trutta (assembly GCF_901001165.1). Classification (NCBI taxonomy): domain Eukaryota; kingdom Metazoa; phylum Chordata; class Actinopteri; order Salmoniformes; family Salmonidae; genus Salmo; species Salmo trutta. Next base: position 34,071,226 of record NC_042984.1, read on the forward strand.
TTGACCCCTCCCTTCCACCCGCCTCCAAGCCCCCACACCTAAGCAACCAATAAATGACAGTGATACAGCAGTATTTGTATTCCAGTTACTAAATGACATGCGAGCTATGATAGCTGTTATCACTGGGCCAAGGTATCGCTAATGGACCAGACCCATGTCACCATAAACTGCCATGCGTAATCAAACAGATATGTTTCCCTGAAGCAAGCGGATGTCTGATTCACCCTCTTCCATGCACCACCTTGTGATACAACAACGTTGATTTAGGATGGACGTCTAGATTGTCTGTTTGACATAAAGCAAAATGATGCATAATGCAACATTAAAACCTTTTACTGCAGTGGGGTAAATCAGGGTCACACAGAGTGATTCTTTGTAGTCTTAAATAAATCTACTTTGACACAAAAGTATTCAACTCACACACATGGTTATGGGCTTAAAAAGTAGACACCTGTATCATGTCAGATATAGATTTGAAATCTATTACATTTTGAATTTGCATCACAATATTACACTTTATATACATCACAGAATACTAAAATATAACCAAACTGTTTGACATAGAAATACTGGATTTTCATTGTTTAAAACACTTGCATTTTTTTTAATGAAATTATGAAACATATTAATAACATTCCACCCGTGAGGTCAAAGAGGACGCTTTTGGTCATTGACTGCAGGAAAGGGCTACTGTGAGGTGGTGATGTACGTTTGTAGCCAATGGTCCAAATAAAAATGACGCCTTTGAACAACTACCTGTCATCCAGTGTTTTGTGTGACTGTTCCAAATTGGAGCCGGTGTAAAGTAGGGAACCCAATGTGGATACACAAATGACTGGGTATTGCAATCAGCTTGTTAATGCAGTCAATGAGGGAATTGTAGTGACAGTACATACCCATTCATATGGTGTGGTGCACTGTGAATCTGACAGAACACACCATTATAGAACCCTTGATTTTGACTTTCCTGAGAGATGGCTCATACTATAGGCCTGAAGTGTGATCACAGTATATGGGAAGGCCCTGAGAACAGTTAGTTAGGCTGGGTGGTAACAGCCTATCCCCCTCTCCCACACACCCTGGACAGGATGCTTGTCTATCGCAGGGTCTAAGAGCAGTAGCAACATCTTATTTGATTTGAGAGTTTCAGTGTGTTTGTGCATGTGTGTGTTGGTGGGAGAAAGGGAGAGAGAGAGAGACAGAGAGAGAGAGAGAGAGACAGAGAGAGAGAGAGAGAGAGAGAGACAGAGAGAGAGAGAGAGACAGAGAGAGACAGAGAGAGAGAGAGAGAGAGAGAGAGAGAGAGAGAGACAGAGAGAGACAGAGAGAGAGAGAGAGAGAGACAGAGAGAGACAGAGAGAGAGAGAGAGAGAGAGAGGTCATGAGCAGATGAGCTCCCACATTTTTCAGCATGTTTTACTTTTTTTTTAATAGAGTTAGACAAACTTGGATTTTTTGGCAGGATGCTACCCTAAACAACATAACCTTCACTGCAAATCAAAACTCCAAACCTACAACCTGATTTTGGACGGCATTACCTGGAATGCTTCCTACACCCAAGGATTATTATTCTCAAGTTATACAGCAAATGCTCTGTCAAACAAACAGAAACCTGAAAACACCATCCAACCTGGAACTGAGTGAGTAATGCTTAGTCAACCAAATGGAGAGGCCTTAGAAGCACCCTCCCACTATTCAGAGGTAATTAAAATATAATACTCTCTGTATGTAAAGAATAATAAGACAAGAAAATAGTACAAAATGAAGCTCCTTATGGGAAATCAAGAGATATTTTCTGCTGCCTATAGTAAAAATGGGAACATAAGCAACCTTATCTTCCACACAGACCATCCCCTGGCATGGCACAGTGCTATACTAACCGATGGGTGGAAACTCAGGGTGGAAACTCAGGATACTAGACAACGAGGACTCTGAGTCAGCTAATATAAATCTCGATAAGTCTGGAACAGTATTGGTACAGGGCAACCGCAAACAGTTTCAGCTGGACTTTCACCTAATCAAAGAATGAGCCCAGTAGGAGAAGCTCTCCCTTGAGAAAGATACCCCCACCCCGAGTGGGTCAGACCAGACCTCTTCATTATATAACCCCACAGACGAGCAACCCCAAGCGGAAAGTCAACCTCCCAGCACCGAGTACTACTCCCTCATTGAAATGAGGGATACATTTACCCAGCTGGAGGTAAGGCAGGTGGAGCTGGAACAGCAGGTGATTACACTCCAGTCAGCACAGACCCAGACAACAGTCCAGCACAACAACACCCCCTCAACCAGACTCGGAGAGTTGGAGGTGGAGAGAGACATATTTGAACTCTGGACTGTAGTGAGACACCCAGATAGCCACCCAGATAGCCCTCCTGACAACCCCCCCACACACACAGATTGGATTGGACTCAAACGGAAAAACTTTTTCCCAAACACAGTGTCTAAACTCTGGTGTCCAAACACCCAGCGCGCCCTAGACCTTCTGTCTGAGGACCAACTAGGGTCACCCAGCTAAGTAATAATACACACAGGAACAAACGACCTGAGAACACAGCAGGAAAGGGTGGCCACAGCACTCAAGGGAATGATTGAAAAGCTTCTTCTACTTTACCCAATGAACAAGTGGTTATCTCCACCTTGCTACCATGAAAAGTCTTCCACCCTGCTACCATACAGCAGGTAAAACGCAAGTATTTCCCGTGACTGTGCCTCAAAACCAAATATTTATCTGTCCCACCACTTCACCCTGGACTTTACAAGGCAGCAGCGCCCACCTTCGCCTGGACCATAAAGGGCATCGCCCTCAACCGAAGCCCCAACACTTCACACAGGAGCAACAGATCAATAGACGCCCAGACCAGCGAGACACTCTCCCAGACCTGTGGGACCCCCCCGGACCTACACATAGAGGACCCACGCCGAGAGGACCTACATCCAGACCAAAACACCACCAGCCACATCCACACCCCCACCCCAATCAATCAACACCCTCCCACCAAACTACCAGGTGTGAAACAGGGAAGGGACTCAAGGGGTATGCTAGTTTGATATAAAGCAGACCTAACTCACTCTATTAAATTAATCAAAACAGGAACATTTTACATTTGGCTAGAAATTCAAAAGGAAATGATCTTAACAGAGAAAAATTTCCTCTTGTGTGCTACCTATATCCCCCCACTAGAATTCCCATACTTTAATGATGGCAGCTTCTCTATCCTGGAGGGGGAAATCAATCATTTCCAGGCCCAGGGACATGTACTAGTCTGTGGCGACCTAAATGCCAGAATCGGACAAGAACCTGACACCCTCAGCACACAGGGGGACAAACACCTGCCTGGAGGTGACAGCATTCCCTCCCCCATATGCCCCCCTAGGCACAACTATGACAACATAACCAACAAAAACGGGTCACAACTCCTGCAGCTCTGTCACACGCTGGGTATGTACATAGTCAGTGGTAGGTTTTGAGGGGACTCCTATGGTAGGTACACCCATAGCTCATCTCTTGGGAGTAGTACTGTAGGCTACTTTATCACTGACCTCAACCCAGAGTCTCTCAGAGCGTTCACAGTCAGCCCACTGACACCCCTATCAGATCACAGTAAAATCACAGTCTACTTGAACAGAGCAATACTCACTCATGAGGCATCAAAGCCAAAGGAACTGAGTAATATTAAGAAATGCTATAGGAATGTAGTGTGGAAACCTACCAAAAAACAATTAGGCAACAACAAATTCAATCCCTTTTTGACAACTTCCTGGACAAAACGTTCCACTGTAATAGTGAAGGTACAAACTTGGCAGTAGAAAATCTAAACAGTATATTTGACCTGTATATTTGACAGATGCCTCACAAGTCCTCAACTGGCAGCTTTATTAAATAGTACCTGCAAAACACCAGTCTCAACGTCAACAGTGAAGAGGAGACTCCAGGATGCTGGCCTTCTAGGCAGAGTTCCTCTGTCCAGTGTCTGTGTTCTTCTGTGTTCATTTTTATTGGCCAGTCTGAGATATGGCTTTTTCTTTGCAACTCTGCCTAGAAGGCCAGCATCCCAGAGTTGTTTCTTCACTGTTGACGTTGAGACTGGTGTTTTGCGTGTACTATTTAATGAAGCTGCCAGTTGAGGACTTGTGAGGCGTCTTTTTCTCAAACTAGACACTCTAATGTACTTGTCCTCTTGCTCAGTTGTGCACTGGGGCCTCCCACTCCTCTTTCTATTCTGGTTAGAGGCAGTTTACGCTGTTCTGTGAAGGGAGTAGTACACAGCGTTGTACGAGATCTTCAGTTTCTCTGCAATTTTTCGCATGGAATAGCCTTCATTTCTCAGAACAAGAATAGACTGACGAGTTTCAGAAGAAAGGTCTTTGTTTCTGGCCATTTTGAGCCTGTAATCGAACCCACAAATGCCGATGCTCCAGATACTCAACTAGTCTAAGAAGGCCAGTTTTATTGCTTCTTTAATCAGGACAACAGTTTTCAGCTGTGCTAACATAATTGTAAAAGGATTTTCTAATGATCAATTAGCCTTTTAAAATGATAAACTTGGATTAGCTAATGCAACGTGCCATTGGAACACAGGAGTGATTGTTGCTGATAATGGGCCTCTATCTACATACAGTTGAAGTCGGAAGTTTACATACACTTACGTTGGAGTCATTAAAACTCATTTTTCAACCACTCCACAAATTTCTTGTTAACAAACTATAGTTCTGTCAAGTCGGTTAGGACATCTACTTTGTGCATGACACAAGTCATTTTTCCAACAATTGTTTACAGACAGATTATTTCACTTATAATTCACTGTATCACAATTCCAATGGGTCAGAAGTTTACATACACTAAGTTGACTGTGCCTTTAAACAGCTTGGAAAATTCCAGAAAATGATGTCATGGATTTAGAAGCTTCTGATAGGCTAATAGACATCATTTGAGTCAATTGGAGTGTACCTGTGGATGCATTTCAAGGCCTACCTTGGGAAAATCAAAAGAAATCAGCCTTGATCTCAGAAAAAAATTGTAGACCTCCACAAGTCTGTTTCATCCTTGGGAGCAATTTCCAAATGCCTGAAGGTACCACGTTCATCTGTACAAACAATAGTACACAAGTATAAACACCATGGGACCACGCAGCCGTCATACCGCTCAGGAAGGAGACGCATTCTGTCTCCCAGAGATGAACTTTGGTGCGAAAAGTGGTGCGAAAAGTGCAAATCAATCCCAGAACAACAGCAAAGGACCTTGTGAAGATGCTGGAGGAAACAGGTACAAAAGTATCTGCAACTGCACATGGGGACAAAGATCATACTTTTTGGAGAAATGTCCTCTAGTCTGTTGAAACAAAAATATAACTATTTGGCCTTAATGACCATCGTTATGTTTGGAGGAAAAAGGGGGAGGCTTGCAAGCCGATTCCCACGGGGACCAGTACGGAGAACTATTTTTTTAATGAAATGTATGCATTCACTACTGTAAGTCGCTCTGGATAAGAGCGTCTGCTAAATGACTAAAATGTAATGTGAATGTACTGTATAGCCATTTTCTACTCCCTGTATACTGTATAGCCATGCTATTTTCTACTCCCTGTATACTGTATAGCCATGTTCTACTCCATGTATACTGTATAGCCATGTTATTTTCTACTCCCTGTATACTGTATAGCCATGTTATTTTCTACTCCCTGTATACTGTATAGCCATGTTATTTTCTACTCCCTGTATACTGTATAGCCATGTTATTTTCTACTCCCTGTATACTGTATAGCCATGTTATTTTCTACTCCCTATAACTGTATAGCCATGTTATTTTCTACTCCCTATAACTGTATAGCCATGTTATTTTCTACTCCCTGTATACTGTATAGCCATGTTATTTTCTACTCCCTATATACTGTATAGTTATGTTATTTTCTACTCCCTGTATACTGTATAGCCATGTTATTTTCTACTCCCTATAACTGTATAGCCATGTTATTTTCTACTCCCTATAACTGTATAGCCATGTTATTTTCTACTCCCTGTATACTGTATAGCCATGTTATTTTCTACTCCCTGTATACTGTATAGCCATGTTATTTTCTACTCCCTATAACTGTATAGCCATGTTATTTTCTACTCCCTATAACTGTATAGCCATGTTATTTTCTACTCCCTGTATACTGTATAGCCATGTTATTTTCTACTCCCTATATACTGTATAGTTATGTTATTTTCTACTCCCTGTATACTGTATAGCCATGTTATTTTCTACTCCCTATAACTGTATAGCCATGTTATTTTCTACTCCCTATAACTGTATAGCCATGTTATTTTCTACTCCCTGTATACTGTATAGCCATGTTATTTTCTACTCCCTGTATACTGTATAGCCATGTTCTACTCCCTGTATACTGTATAACCATGTTATTTTCTACTCCCTGTATACTGTATAGCCATGTTATTTTCTACTCCCTATATACTGTATAGCCATGTTATTTTCTACTCCCTGTATACTGTATAGCCATGTTATTTTCTACTCCTTGTGTCCCGTGTGGCTCAGTTGGTAGAGCATGGTGTTTGCAACGCCAGGGTTGTGGGTTCGATTCCCACGGGGGACCAGTACGGAGAAAAAAAAAATGTATGAAATGTATGCATTCACTACTGTAAGTCGCACTTGATAAGAGTGTCTGCTAAATGACTAAAAATGTAATGTAATGTAACACCATCCCAACCGTGAAGCACAGGGGTGGCAACATCATGTTATGGGGGTGCTTTTCTGCAGGAGGGACTGATGCACTTCACAAAATAGATTGTATCATGAGGAAGGACATTTATGTGGATATATTGAAGCAACATGTCAAGACATCAGCCGGGAAGTTAAAGCTTGGTCACAAATGGGTCTTCCAAATGGACAATGACCCAAAGCATACTTCCAAAGTTGTGGCAAAATGGCCTAAGGACAACAAAGTCAAGGTATTGGAGTGGCCGTCACAAAGCCCTGACCTCAATCCTATAGAAAATTTGTGAGCAGAACTGAAAAAGCATGTGCGAGCAAGGAGGCCTACAAACCTGACTCAGTTACACCAGTTCTGTCAGTAGGAATGGGCCACAATTCACCCAACTTATTGTGGAAAGCTTGTGGAAGGCTACTCGAAACATTTGACCCAAGTGAAACAATTTAAAGGCAATGCTACCAAATACTAATTGAGTGTATATAAACTTCTGACCCACTGGGAATGTGATGAAAGAAATAAAAGCTGAAATAAATAATTCTCTCTACTATTATGCTGACATTTCACATTCTTGAAATAAAGTGGTGATCCTAACTGACCTAAGACAGGGAATTTTTACTCTGATTAAATGTCAGGAATTGTGAAAACTGAGTTTAAATGTTTCTGGCTAAGGTGTATGTAAACTTCCAACTTCAACTGTACGTGTACATTACATAAAACAATCTGCTGTTTCCAGCTACAATCGTCATTTACAACATTAATAATGCCTACACTGTATTTCTGATTAATTTGATGTTATTTTAATGGACAACAAAAATTGTTTTTCTTTCAAAAACAAGGAGATTTCTAAATGACCCCAAACTTTTGAACGGTAGTGTGTTTCCCATGCCAATAAAGCCCCTTGAATTGAATTGAATTGAGAGAGAGCAATAGAGAGAGAGAGAGAGAGAGAGAGAGAGAGAGCTATAGACAGAGAGAGAGAGAGAGAGAGAGAGAGAGAGAGAGAAAGAAAGAAAAAAAGAGGGAGTAACGAAAGGGAAGGCAAGGTAGAGCGCCAATAATGTTAGTTTCACTCCTGATGGAGGCTCCTCAGCCTATCCCTATCCCCTCCCCCTACCTGCCTCCCCCTCCTCCTCCTCTGACACTCCCTCAAGGCCACCTTATTGTTCCCTGCATATCAATGTCATTACATTGAGTTGAAAAGGAAGTCGGCAGAGCAGGGAAAGTGAGTCGACCAACGGACACAGTGAGAGAAGGACCTCCAGGCTAATACTAACGCTAACCCTTCTGTTACTTTGAAGGCTTTGTGAGCACACCTGCAGCAGCTTGACTTCCACTCGTTTAGCCTATCTAGCGTAGCACCCAAGGACCAGGGAGCACTGTATAGTGATCCCCATAGCTCACACCTCCTCTGTGGTACCCCCCCCCCCCCTCCCCCAGTCATCCAGCTTGGCATGAAGATGTGTTTTAGTCTACAGAAGGCTGGACCAAATACACTGTAATACACTACAAAGAGAAAGAGAGAGGATAATCTGGCAAAATCATCATTAAACCGGTAAGAACAAACTTTATCAGGAATTGTATAACTGTTGTTGAGTACAGTGCAAACAATGTTATGGGTTATATTCTAACACCAATACTGGGAAGTGGTACCATTAAATAAATACATGTGAGATTGTCACAACTGGTAAATACAGGATACAACATGATAAAACAGGATAAACATACGGTAAGAGTTGTATGATGTGTTTTTTTTCACGTGGGTCAATTAACTTCATATTAGACGGTGCAAGTATTAAGCAGAGCAGTATGCTGTTGCACACCTCACGTTTCTGAGGATCAAGTTACATGTACTTTACATTTGGAGAACAGGTAGAGCAGCAATGGAAGAGAGGCAGTTTAACTGTCTACTCTATAGGCTTTAACAGATGACCTCACAATAAACCCGGCAGAAGAACACAATGGCCACGCTAGTCAGTTGACAACACCGTCTGCTGCCTTAAAAAAGTCAACACAACTCTACTGGATTTGTTTCATAGTATCATAGGTAATGTTCTTACCTCACCATTTAAAAAAGGAGACCTGGTAACAAAATAGCTATCATATATAAGCATTGATAAACTATTTATATACTGTTAATAAATAAGTATTTCATTATTTGTAAACATTAATACACAATGCCTTCAGAAAGTATTCACACCCCTTGACTTTTTCCACATTTTGTTGTGTTACAGCCTGAATTTAAAATGTACTAACTTGAGATTTGGTGCCACTGATCTACACACAATATCCCAAAATGTCAACGTGGAATTTTGTTTTTAGAAATGAATAAAACATTAAAAGCCGAAATGTCTTGAGTCAATAAGTATTCAACCCCTTTGTTATGGCAAGACTAAATAAGTTCAAGAGTACAAATTTGTTTAACAAGACACATAATAAGTTGCATGGACTCACTCTGTGTGCAATAATAGTGTTTAATGTTATTTTTGAATGATTACCTCATCTCTGTACCCCACACATACAATTACCTGTAAGGTCCCTCAGTCGAAGATTGATTTTCAAGCACAGATTCAACCAAAAAGACCAGGGAGGTTTTCCAATGCCTCGCAAAGGGCACCTATTGGTAGATGGGTAAACATTAAAACAGACATTGAATACTCCTTTGAGTATGGTGAAGTTACTAATTACACTTTGGATGGTGTATCAGTACACTCAGTAACAAAGATACAGAGTCCTTCTTAACTCAGTTGCCAGAGAGGAAGGAAACCGCTCAAGGATTTCACCATGAGGCCAATTTTAAAACAGTTACATAGTTTAAGGGCTGTGATAGGACAAAACTGAGGATGGATCAACAACATTGTAGTTGCTCCACAATACTAACCTAAATGACAGAGTGAAAAGAAGGAGGTCTGTACAGAATAAAAATATTCCACGAGATGCATCCTGTTTGCAGTAAGGCACTAAAGTAATACAGCAAAAACAAACTGGCTAAGAAATATAACTTTTTGCCCTGAATACAAAGCATTATGCTTGTGGCAAATCCAACACAACACATCACTGAGTAGCATATCTCGTGTTATGGATATGCTCGTCACCAGCAAGAACTAGGGAGGTTTTCTTAGGATAAAAATAATTGGAATAGAGCTAAGCACAGGCATAATCCTAGAGGAAAACCTGGTTCAGTCTGCTTTCCAACAGACATTAGTAGATGAATTCACCTTTCAGCAGGACAATAACCTAAAACACAAGGCCAAATCTATACTGGAGTTGCTTACCAAGACGACATTGAATGTTCCTGAGTGGAAGAGTTACAGGTTTGACTTAAATCGTCTTGAAAATCTATGGCAAAACTTGAAAATGGCTGTCTGGCAATGATCAACAACCAATTTGTGCATTGAAGAATTTAGAAAATAATAAATGGCAAATATTGTACAATCCAGGTGTGGAAAGCTCTTAGAGACTTAACATTACCCAGAAAGACTCACAGCTAAATCGCTGCCAAAGGGGATTCTAACATGTATTGACTCAGGGGGTTGAATAATTATCTAATCAAGATAAATCTGTTTTATTTTTTAGTAATCTTAAAAAAATAACATCAGAGTATTTTATGTAAAAAAAGCCACATCCATTTGAATCCCAATTTGTAACACAACAAAATGTGTAAAAAGTCAAGGGGTGTGAATACATTTTGATGTTACTGTATAATGGGTTATTCATGAAAGTTATTATACAATGTTACCAAAAACTTTAAACACGCTAACATTCCGCTCTGAAACACACTCATTTCAAAATATCTCAACTCAAGCAGCATGTATAGATTTGGAGGCAGTCACAAAACCAGGTCAGTCGGCTAAGCTGGCGATAGGGCAAAAATGTGTAGCTGATAGCCAAAGCGGGTCGTATAGATAGTGACAGGGAGAGTAGGGAGCACAAGTGTTCAAGGCAAAACAAAGGCTCTCCCGCTTCATGCTCCTATGGTTCCGACTTGCCTGACAGAAATTAGGTTAATGACTAACTGTCATTTGTCCTGCACACTAAAATGTGCCCCTAAGCAACTGATCTATAGTCAGTGTTGTGGTTTGTTGACTGTTAAATAAACCTGATTGTTCCAGTTAAGAGTTAGGGAGGGTAAGCTGATCCTAGATCTGTGCTTCGTTGGTAACTTATACCTGAATTGAAAACAGTGGATTGGGGATCGTGGTAGGACTCAGTGAAAAGTGGTTTAAACAAGTTTAATTGACAAGAAATAAGTTGATATCAGCTCCATTAAAGTGAAGGTTGGAATGAAATCCATAGGCCACAAACAAGCTGGAGATATTCTCACTAGGTCCACTTAGTGATTGTTGTCCATATTACCCAATGTCAGAGCAGTTGCTACATTGTAGTTTGCAGAGGAGGTTGGGGGGGGGGTCCACCGAGACCTCTTTTTGAGGGCCTTAAATTGTTACGGTCTGTGACATGGTGGTGAGAGAAAGATCGAGAGAGAGGGAGCGAGAGAAGGCCTGGGCAGAGGCTGGACTTGCAGGAATGCCAAGGGTAGATGGAGCGATGAGAGGAGAAGGAGAACAAGCGGGCACATTGTGTCAGCCCGGCTGGCAGAGCTAGGGCCGGACAGAGAGAGATAGGGGCAGGGCTGCCCCCGCAGGGCACGGCGAGGGGAACACCTGCAACTCAACCACCCCCCACGTCCCACGCTGCCCCCTCATCACAGCTCTCACCTGTCCTGTACCTACTAGCTACCTACCTATCCTAGGAACACAAGTATCAATCACAGTCGAACCAATACCAGACAGTTTGCCATTTGTCAGGCATACATAGTTACAGCTATTCTGACTGCTTCTATTCATCAGTAATCCAATCATGTTTTTTTAACACTTATCCCATACCCATGTATCTATGATAACAACCCCCCCCACAGACTGACAGCTGGCTGGGTGACTTAGAGGTTCTGGCCAGAGGGAGGTCTCTGTCAAGAGTGCTCATGCTGACGTCTGTGAGAACAGGGAGTAACAAAGCACTCTGTGTCCGTCCCTAGTACTGCCTGATGAGAGTCCCACATAACCATTCCCCCGTCACTAGAAAGATGCTTTCAACAGCTGGGCCTCGTTCAGCCGACGCACAATGTTTGTGGAACGCTTAGATGCGCTTGTTTTAGATGATGTGTTAAATTGTTTGGATCATAAAAATCATTGTGCTGCCTTATTTATAGACCTTCCCAAGGCCTTCGATACCGTTGACCATCACATTCTTATTTAAAGGTTGACTGAAATAGGCCTGGATGAGGCTTCTTGCGAGTGGTTTGAAAATGATCTGTCAGACAGGACTCAATGTGTGATCTCTGATGGTTTTAAGTCTAGTTTCCTGGATATTACAAAAACTGTACCGCAGGGGTCAGTCGTGGGATCTGTTCTCTTTACTATTAATAAAAATAATATTGGTCTATCAGTTAAAACTTGTAATATGAATCTGTATGCAGATGACACGGTTATTGGCCATTGCCCCAAGTGTTGATCAGGCTGTTAGAGCTGCAATCGGACTATTTTACCTTATAGAGAGCCCTGGTTGGTTTAAAACTTGTACTTAATGCGGGAAGACTAAATGCATGTTGTTCTCTAGTTCTCGCAAGAATGTTTCAGATGGACTACATATTTATTCATTGGATGGTTCTCCCATTGATAGGTTCCCACCTACAAGTATCTGGGAATTTGGATTGACAAAGACTTCATGTTTAAAAATAAAAACATGTCTGAGCTAGTTAAAAAGCTACGATTTAAAGTGGCCTTCTTTTTTGGAAATAGATCTTACCTCTAACCTAAATAATAGGAAGCAGATAGTACAGTCAACTTTCCTGCCAGTTCTTGATTATGGTGACACCATTTACCAGATTGCAGCAGCCACTACTCTTAAACTTTTGGATGCAGTCTACCATAGCTCCATTCGTTTTATCCCTGGGGACAGTTTTAATACTCACCACCGCATCCTGTATCAAAAGTTTGGCTGGTCTTCATTAAAGTTCCGTAGATCAATTGATTACTCCATTTGTCCTTTACAAAGCCCTACTACACAAGTTCCAACTTACCTAAATTTGCTGCTAACGTATTAAAGAATGAGCTACCAAACCCGCTCGCAGGATTGGTTAACTCTTGAGGTCCCTCTGGTCTCAACCAATTTAAAATCCTCTAGATTTAGTGCCCCCCATTGTTGGAATAACCTACAAAATGGATTCCCTGGTGCCGCTAGGGCAGTTTCGGACTCTGGTATTGAATTAATTCATTGAGGATTGCAGTTGTTTCGATTGATTGTAGGGCTGTATTTGTTGTAATTGTGGTGTTGAGGTTGTGGTTATTTTGTAATGTATTGTAATGTAAATTGTTCTTCCTGTTGTGAGAAAATTGTTGTACTCAGGGCACCATTGGGAATCAGACCCTGGTCTCAATTGGGCTACCCTGAAGAAGAAAAAAAATCTGATATAGGTTTCCAGGTCACCCCTTGTAAAAGAGGTATCTTAATTCAAGGGTCGTTCCTGGTTAAACAAAAGTGATAGAAAATATAGAAATATATTATGTGGAACAAAGATGCCTCTGACATGTAGAATGAGGAATCGTGTCAGTTCTATTAATGACAACGTTTCCCTGATGAACGTGACCCAGGGAATGCAAGAGGTTTCTCAGGGACTTTAGTGGGTTTAGTGAATGGATGTCAATCAGCCCCATATTGTATAAAGTAGAGTAAGCAATAAATGAATTGTAGATGGCATGGTCTGATATTAAAAATAAAAAAGATATACAAAAAATACATTTCATTTATAGACATATTTAAATTCCACCAAATGCTGAATTATTTGTGACTACTGTGTAACCTCTTTAGAAGAGTTCAGAATGTAATCGTATTCTGAAGGGAATAACATAATGGTATTGCAACTCTGCCTGCATGGGGTCATAAACCTTTAACCTACTGTATTTTATGATATGCACTTGACACAAAAATTACAAAAATCCTGTGAACAGTTTGGGATTATGTCCACACTGCATGATTTTAAAAATAGATTTTACTCACCATCTGAGCACGTGATTAAGAGATAATCTGCATTTCCATTCATTCTCAGATAATCCACACCAAGTACAAAGAAGAGAAAGGGGGACAAAGACCAAAGGAAGTGGGAAAAGGATACAGAACATCCCTTCAAAATGGCGCAGATCCCTCAGGTGTGGCACACCCAGGAAGAGAAAGTGGACCTGGATATAATGGTGGCTGTTGGCAGCCAACCTGAGTGCTCTATCTGCTACAACACCTACGACAACGTCTTCAAGACGCCCAAGCTGCTGGACTGTGCCCACACCTTCTGCCTCGAGTGTCTGTCACGCCTCATGGCCATTTCACTGGGAGAGCAGGAAGGAGGAGGCAGCAGCAAGATCCTGTGTCCCTTCTGCCGCCACCCCACCCTCCTGACCAAGGAGGGTCCCCCGGCCCTGGCCACCAGCAGCGAGGTACTGGGTAAGTTGCCCAGCCACCAGCAGCACGAGGAGCCTGTGTGGCTGGACGGAGAGAAGCTGTGCTACAAACGGGCACTGGAGGCCAGCCCAGAGGCCTCTAGCTCCACCTCGACCTTCTGCATCTGCATCGACATAGGGGCCAGCAAAGCAGGCGAGGTCCCGGCTCAGACACGTCCCAACAGCACGGCCTTTATGAGGCGTCTGACCAGCTGGAAGCGGGTGCTGCTCTTCATCATGCTGATGGTGCTGCTAGTGGTCATCGTGCTGTGGCCCCTGCAGTGCATCGTCACCACGGGCAACATGCACTGCATGCCTCGCTCTATGGGCTCAATACAAGGCTCCATCACCACCACAGCTACCCCATTCACCAGCATATACCATTCCACAAAGGGAGCCTTTCATTAAAATACATGTATGTAGTATGCCAGATTCCACCGCTGCCACCAACGGTACCCTGGTTCACATTCACACAGACCCCCAGAATAAGCTCTAGTAAGAGGTTGATCTATGTATTCCTTCTCTGCCACATTCTCCTTCGGCTCCACTAAAGGGTATCCAGCCCCCAGACTGGATATAGAACACAACTGTGAGAAACTCTGCACACTCTATCCAGTTGTTTTAGCTATTGATATTGGCATGCTCAGCATCATTATTCTGACAAGGAAGTTACAAATTCATACATGAATTCCAATTCTTGCACTTTGATTAACTGATTTTCCTTTTATTTTTTTCTTTCTAAAGTTATTTTGCCTTAGAAGAAATATAATATGTGGATGAAATGTGTTGTAATATTCAGACACAGACAATCTGGGTGAAATCTATTCATATCTACAGTATCAGATCTGATGGCCACAGCGCAACCTCAACTCAAATGTTCCGTTTTTAAGAAAGATGTGCAAGTTTAGCTGTCTTATTACTGTTTTGAAAAAATGGTATGCCAAAACATAAAGCTGAAATTGTAAGTGTATATACATGTATAGTTGATTGTACTATTTTGATATATATTTTGTTTACAAAATGACAATAAATTAAAAACAACACAGGCATGGTCCAGGTTTTTCATAATGAAAAATGTTCTGTAGCTTTGTTTCTGAAAGTCGTTGAACAAAATGAAGTACAGTAGACATGGGTTGTTGGCCATGGTAGGAACTAATGATTACTGGACTACCATTCCCCACTTGCTGTTAGGATCTTATCTGGGCACACACCAGTGACCTGTCAGGATTTTCCAACTACACAACGATTATTACTAACAACAAGGTGTTGCAAACTGCTTCAATGAAATTGTGAACCCTTCCTCGTAGATTAAGGAGTGGTCATAACAGTAAGGAGTGGTATTTCCTGTATTGGTGTGAAATTACTGGATAGGTGTGTACAGGAGACCAAAGGTGAGGTCTGGGAGAGAATCTCAAATGCATTTCCTTGATTCCCTGCGTCCTCTTTGTTTCCTTCTCAAAACCCATTGGTTGAAAAGGTGATTGTATAGACTCTATTTTGTAGAGTCTTTGTGATGCAAGGTCACAAGTGTTAGGTCATTCCACAAAACGAGTGCCTTTGATATTTTAAGTAGAAATTGTGCACCAGTATTCATTATTTTAATATTAATAAAGACTTGCTAAAGTGCCAAAATTCATCATTTTGGCATGTCCCTTTGTGCACCCTCTGTGACTTCTAGGAAGATTTGAATCCACTTAACCCCAAAATTCCTCAAAGTTTCCTGCATCATTGTAAATCTGTCAATAATAATCTCCAGAAATGACTGTCAGAGCAACAAAATAACTAGGGTATTTCATGTGATCAGTGAAACATTTGAAGGTTAAACAAAACCTGTCCGTAAGGCCAACCCTGTTAAGTGAACTGAACTCTCATTTTAATATGGTGAAACTACTCCTTATAAAATATTTTTTCAAAAGAAACATTGAAAATCTAGTCAAATCCTAGTGTAAAAGCAGGTGAGTTGGTTCTACTTTTTCGGGCCATTTTCTGGTGTTTTGGGGTGAAAAACTGAGCAGGTTGAGCATCACGCACCAACCATGTTACCCGTAGATAGACAGGATAGAAATGTTTTAACAATGAAAATAAATGGTTAAAGAAGGGGATTTGTGGCTGATTTAAGATGAAATCGTCAACCGTGTTATGGTCAACACTGTTACATTATTTGGCACTTAATAGGCACTTACTATCGTCATTTTTTAAAATTGAACCTCGATGGTAACATGTGTTTTTTATTAAGTTGAACAAGTGCTCTTTAGATCAAAGTTTATTGGTCACATACAAAGTTTAGTTTATGTCATAGTGGGTGCAGCGAAATGCTTATTTTACTAGCTCCTAACAATGCAGTAAAATGCCAAACAAGTACAAAAAAATCATTATATTCAAGAAATGTCAGAATCCAGTTGACAACCCAAATAGCCCTGTAACAGTAGTTCAAATGCAATCTATACGTACATTATATACACCGGATGAACTTACAGCAGATATACTAAGAATGATGTGTACAGCAGTAGATATATTAGAGTGACCTATGTCAAGAATCCAGTATATAGATAAATATGTGGTGTGTACAGTATAAACAGCGTAACTAAAACGCAGTAGTAGAAATATGTTGAGAATATAATATTGAAATACACAGTGTGAAACAGGAAGTGTCCGGTGGTTTAATGTCTCTATAACATGGGACAGCAGCGTTGGCTGTGTATGTGTTTGAGTGTGTGTGTGTGATAGCTTGTGTGTGTGTGTGCGCATCACCTGGTGTAGATGACTAGTGATGGCTGTTCAACAGTCTGATGGTCTGGTAATAGAAGCTGTTCAACAGTCTGATGGTCTGGTAATAGAAGCTGTTCAACAGTCTGATGGTAATAGAAGCTGTTCAACAGTCTGATGGTAATAGAAGCTGTTCAACAGTCTGATGGTAATAGAAGCTGTTCAACAGTCTGATGGTAATAGAAGCTGTTCAACAGTCTGATGGTAATAGAAGCTGTTCAACAGTCTGATGGTAATAGAAGCTGTTCAACAGTCTGATGGTCTTGTGATAGAAGCTGTTCAACAGTCTGATGGCCTGGTAATAGAAGCTGTTCAACAGTCTGATGACCTGGTAATAGAAGCTGTTTTTCACTCTCTGGGTCCCGGCTCTGATGTACCTGTACTGACTCCTTTTTTAAAGAATTTTATGTTATCACCGATGACTTGACATGGACCAACAACACCACCACTCTTGTCAAGACGGCACAACAGCGCCTATACTTCATAAGGCGGCCGAAGAAATTTGACAGGCCACCCCGGGTCCTCTCCAAATACTACCGCTGCACCATCGAGAGTGTCCTGACCAGTTGTATCATGGCCTGGTACGGGAATTGCTCCATCCACGACCGCAAGGCTCTCCAGTGGGTGGTATTATTTCTTATTGTCTTTGCATTGTCGAGAAGGAACCTGTAAGTAAGCATTTCATTGGACTGTGTATACCATGTGTATCCTGTACTTACGACTAATAAAACGTGGACAATTATGTAAAATAGAACGTTTTTTTGCATTTTGCTTTTACCTAATAAATAACCAATGTCTTGCAGAACAAAATCAGTCCACATTTCCCTGCTTATAAAGGAAAGGTTGTGCCATCTGTCCACGGGCATCAGCGACAGGAAGTCCCATTATATCAGCATACAAGAAGGCACTTGACATATTTCATTCATAGATTTTTATTAAACTATAACATTTTGAATCATTTTGTTGTCATTTCTGACATTCTCATTGCGTCAGCGCTATAAGCCTGGACAGAAGGCGTTTGGGCTGAGCCAGTGCAAGAGGGAAAAACAGTCTTCATCTGAATACAGGAACAGTCAGAATACCCCTACTCAAATCAGGCATATCGCAACCAACTATGTCAACATCATATTCAAGTAAATTAAGGAGCAGAAATAAAATAACTCTGTAATTTCTGTATACTTTCAAGAACACCTGCTTAACTGACAATTCATTATCATTATGTTATTATCAATGGTGTAATAACACCAAATAGAAACAAAAAGAATAACAATAATCAAACAAATAATCTTATACAATATAAAATGCACCAACAGGAAATGTAAAATTCGAAACACCTCAGTAAATGAAAATAAAATGTACAACACTGATGTAATACTTCTAGCAGACTGTCAACATACTGTACTCTTTTAAAACAGCCAATGGACATCCTGACAGTCACAGATCACAAGTCTGCAGCTACAGGATTTAGCAATTTTTAATAGAATTTCAAGTATTGAAGTGTTAAGATCGAACACTAATTTCCACTTTAGTCAAATTTTCACAGTCTCCCACTGACATCAATGCATAACTAAATGAAAATTCATCTTTAAGCTAAGTATGATTCACCCCTCAATGTTTCACCACATCATACAAAGTTTTGACCCTTAGAGGCAAAGTGAAATACAACAGAAACCATCATCAACAACAGTGCAACATAATTAAAGGACTCAATTCAATCAGATCCCATTTAGCCGACATCCACACAGCAGTCATTTTGGCGGTGCTGGAGGTGGAACAACGTTAGAGCTGTCAAATGTATAAGTGGCTCCTAGCATTATACATAAAGCGGACATTGCCATTGGCTGCAGGGAGTCACATTAAGAGTTCCAAAACTGGAATGTGAGATGTAATCTA